>NC_052119.1:4907194-4929694 GCF_012273895.1 Zerene cesonia
TTGTAACTAAGAGTCTGTCGGTTGTGACCATTTAACATCATATAACTCACTAGCCCTTTCATTGAATTAAAAAAAAAAATATGCATAATTTTCGATTAGATATCGTTGACACTGGCATAAAAATGAAAAAAAAATGTGACTTATGTAAAAAAAAAAAAAAAAACTATAATGTGCAATTATGCAACGACCGAGACCATTTACATCTGTCTCTAGTCCCGGCTTCACCTGAGCTGACCAGGGTAATACAAAAATTACATAACCAATAATATTATATTTAAGACTAGTTGGCCGCCCCGGTTGAACTACTTTTTTTTTCTCAATAATAAACTTCCTTGTGCCTTACCATATCCGTTAAAAAAATAGTAGCCGAAATGATCCGCCCCGACCAATTTGCCTTCTTGAGTTTTACGCTTAGCAACACAATTGGCGATTCATTTATAGTCATATAAATGTATCATTCTAATGACATAAAAACTTCAATATTGCTTATATACTTTTCGGATCAAATCGTTAAAACAAAAAATCAAGTACATGCTCTTTTTACCATATCCGTGCTTGATCTATCATTGCTAGACATACTCACTTCTTTCCAATAGAAACGTGACCTCATTTGGTGTAGTGAATTTATCATATTCGTGTGTGCCTCTCGGTATCACATTCATTATATACTCCGCCACAAAGATGCCCAGAACTTGTGTCCATCTCGATCTATTGGGGGTCGTTATGAATATCTTTCCTCCTGGCCTCACCGCTTCCACACAGGATTTGACAAACAGTTCTTTATCTGCAACGTGTTCTATAACTTCTGATGCTACAACTGCATCATAGTGGTTCGAAAATTCCTTTGAGTGCTCCTGTAATTTTATTTAATGGTAAAATAAATGGTTTCGAATTTCACCTGATAATTTTTTTTATATTCGTTAAAAAATTCTCAATAATTTTGCACCTCTTATGTTATCGATATATACTACGTTATAAAAAATAAACATTAACACTGAATAAGTTATCGATATACTTTCGTTAATCACTACATAGTGTAAAGCAGTCGTTTCCCGAGTCTACTATTATCTATACTATCTGTATGCTTAGATTTTTAAATCTAGACAAAAAGCTTTTAATGTTTTTTTTTTTTAATACAGATTGATTCAAGAGTAAGGTTTATATGTATCACTAGCTGCATCCGGCAAACGCTGTTCTGCCTTACTCTGATCATTTAGGGGGATGAAAAATAGATATTGGCCGATTCTCATAGATACCGGATAAGCACAAAAAATTTCATCAAAATCGGTAACACGAGAATTTTATATATTAGACAACATCTATTAAACTACTCCGAATTTTACGTGTGCGAAGCCGCGGGCAAAAACTGTTAACAAATAAAATAAAAACGATTACCTCAATAGTTGTGCAGTAATATGTAGGTTTGTTGTCAGCTATTTTAGGGTCGACATGGCTGTGTTGTTTTGCCAATTCAATCAAATCCTTGCTCGCATCAACGCCAGTTACGATTGCGCCAATTCTTGCCAAGCCCTGGATTAAAAGAGTAATCCTGCCTCGTGATCAAATTTTTTCTATTCTTTCAAAATTTCTCATTTATAAAGCATTTCAATGCTATAAAACTAAAAAATTAAATTTAACAAAGGCCGCGTTCCATCGATACAATATTGTAATCATTGAAATAATGGTTCTTAATCATCTCAATAGATGGCGTGGGGTGCCCCTTAGGCACATGAAACCGAAAGAGTAGAATAAATTCGATTACTGTGGCAGGATCACGGGTGGCCGAGAGGCTAGGCGTTGCTACGGTTAGGCAAGAAACGCAGGTTCGAATCCTGCCTCGTGATCAAATTTTTTCTATTCTTTCAAAATTTCTCAGAGTAATACTGTATAAAATAATAAATTTAACTCAATTCATGCCCTTGCTCTGCCTGAATTGATCCAGGGACTATGTATAAAGCTAACGCCGTAAAAGAAAATTCTATTTTTTTTTTTATTTAATTTTAGTGCCCATACAATTTACAAAATCGGTCAATCATTATCTTCCTGTATTATGATGATTCAAAAGCGTTTGCGAGAATTCTAGTTGAATAAATAAATGCTTGAGCATGAGTTTGAATTGATAAATATCAAACTAATTATCCGGGAGTAGTTATCTTTTGTTGAGACGCCCAACATATATTGATACAAATTCTCAATTGTGCTCGCTAACAGCGATAGCAGGATTAGCAGGGATAAACTATGTCGAAATGACGGTTGAAGCTTTGACGTTTAGCTACTATCAAAGCAGAGAATTTTCGTGAAAAAATTTGTTAGGCGTCACGACAAAAGACCTTACGGAACATAAGCTCGTTATTAATCAATTACAACAATGGACCTAGTTTCCCTGTCCATCATTACTGGTATAAAACTAAGACGAATAATCGGTCTATTCATGTCAAAGTAGGTAATTTGTAGGTACAAATCCACAACGAAATTATTTTACATTTAAAACTGGAAGTTTGCCTTGACTTAATTGGAATAATCCTTTCGCTACATAATGTTTATGCTACTTTAGTTCTGAATTAATAGTTATAAGACTTTATAAGGAATCAAATTTGTCATTTCTATATTTATAAATGATATCATATTATATACGACTTTAGAATACAAGCACCATTAAAATGTTGATAATAACATTAGCGTTTGCACTCGCAACTTAACATGAAATTACAATATGCAAATCAACGGGATGTTTGTCAATTTTTTCTGGATTTATTCACAATTTTTTCAACTGGGCGTGATATGTGGATTTCGATGGCGTGTGAAGCGAAATGAGTCACGAGGCCGATTTTGAAGCAAAGCAGTAATATAATAAATAAATCAGGATTAGAATACTTTTCTTTAGAAAAAAGTTAAATAAAAATAAAATACACAAACTAAACTATTATTACACCAATGAAATGTCTATAAAAAGGAACAAATCCTGGAATATATTATACATAGGGCAATTTTACGAAAAAATGCCATAATTAAAAACTTTTTGGTTCATGTATGTCAATAAGAATAATGTTTAAACACACAGCGCAGAGAGATATTTTATTTCTATTTTTAAATATAATAGCAACTCTTAGTTAAAGTTCATAGGCAGTAATAGCAATAAAAAAATAAGCAGTGGAGGACGTCGGGCTTCAAAATCGATAAGTCGGGGTTCGAGACCAGTAGAGCGTGCAGGAAATAAATTGATTTTTCAATTTATGTGCACACATCGTCACTGCTTGAAACGGTGAAGGAAAACATCGTGAGAAAACCGGCAAGTCGCAGACTTAAAAAAAAAAGTTCGACGACATGTGACTTCTGCCAACCTGCACTTGGCCAGCATGGTGGATTATGGCCTGAACCTTCATAGGAGGCCTACGTCCCAGCAGTGGAAACATATATGGGCTGATGATGATGAATAGAAAAAAGTAAAAGCTTAGACAAGAAACAAAACATGGATTATTATAAATGATTTTTTTTGTACTGTTAGAATCTTATTCAAATATTATTATGCATACAAATACAAATGCTACAGGTATTATTTATTATGTCACAATGTTGTATTCTGAGATATATTAAATAGCTACCTCAGATAGAATCCCCCCGCCGCAGCCAATATCCAATATCTTCTTATTAGCCAATGGGGTAAGAGTTTTGCCCTGTTCTGTTTCAGACACAAGACCATCTCTTACAAAAGGTATTCTAGTGGAAATGAGAAACTAATCTTATTATTATGGAAATAAACAAAAAGGCAGTTTGTATACTATTATAAAGACAAATTGTATAAATAATACAGAAAGAAAGAATTCCAAAGCCATCTTTGCTCATAGCTCCCAAAAAAAAAAACAACAAGTAAGGATTCATTTTCTATATATATATATATATATATATATATATATATATATATATATATACTCAGTAGTACAATTTTGAATAGCACAAATTGCTGAATTGTAGCATACGAATAAAAATAAAAGTATGATAGAAATATGTTATTATTATTTACCTGACAAGATTGAAGCTATGCAACGCTTTAATACTGCCATTGGTATCCCACCAGTCCTTCATCAGGTTACTGTGTCTCTGAACATCCCCTTCGTCAACTGTTGATTTCGGCTTGTTCGATTTAGACATATTCATACTTAATGACATACTTCTCCTTAAATTATTTTTTAGTAGACTGAAATAACAAAAAAACAACAATTGCTTTTATTATATGTTTTAATTAGAACAAATTATTTCAAACATTGAAAATTTCCTACATGTTCCAGAAAAACATCCAAACGCTAATTATTGAGTTCACCAATATTATTATTTCAGGCCAATTCTAACAAGGGCTACTTTTGAATTTACTAATCTTTGGTAAAATTTATGAATTAGTTGTAAGATTAAATGCTAAAGAAGATCAATGTGTTTCTTCATAGAATGTATTGTTATTTGCAATACCTGACATATATTTCACTTTATATACCAATATATTAGTAACAATGGACTAACATATTTTAAATTAAAACACTTACTTATCTAGAACCATTTAATATTGCATAAATTTCAAATTAAGATAGAAGTTACTTAATTTAATTTATCAATATATTTTAATTGATTATTTTATTTTACTTGTACTAAGGATCCTTATCATTGAATATATAAATAACTTTACTTACCCATTATTGAACATACATTTGGTAACCCAAGTGGTAGGTCGTAACGAATTTACGTTCATTTTTCGAAACGATAAACTCTGAAACTAAATGTCCTGTTTAATAAACGGATCTCTCTCAAGTGTTTAAAAGATTTGCACAATGCAATAAATATGCATACGATAAACAATTACAATTGTAAATCCACTCATTATTTAAACACATACCTACCTTATATTGTAATATAGTTTTAACAATTTAAAGTTTTGTCGTGTTTATACATGTATCTCATTAAATAATATACAAAACGACCGAATAATCAGATGTTTCGTAACAGTTTAAGTAAAATATATTTTTAAGTGGCTGTTGGTTATGTTTTTTTTTTCGTTCTCAACAATTATTTTATTCCAATTCAATTATATTTTATGAACAGTTTACTATTCCACAAATTAATAAATATCTTAAATGAGTGTGTATTAGTAAGTATATAAAAATATAACTGATTTTGGGTATCTAATATCTATCGAGTTTGGACTATCGAGTTTTATTATTTTTGAATTGACATTTCCTTAGTTGTCAGTATTGACATTGTCAGCTGACATAAAATGTCAAAAGTGTGGCTAATATAAAAAAAAAAACCTGTATTCTGGCTACAAGAGAAAAAAAAAAAAAACAATCCTCCTAAAAAACCGACCAACACAAAAACATTTTAAAGTTCTTGAAGTTTTCTTTGATTGTTACTTATTTTGCTTTGCAGAAAAGAAGGTCAGAATATATCATTTTATTTTGGGTGTGAAGTCAATGGAAGGTAATTATTTTAAGTAAATAATCAAAGATAGGTCTGTACTTACCTACTTTGTTATCTTATATTCTTATATCTTTAAACGAGCAATTCTTGTATATATATATATAATTGGAATCTAGGAATCGGCTCCAACGATTTTCATGAAATTTAGTATATAGGGGGTTTCGGGGGCGATAAATCGATCTAGCTAGGAATTTTTTTTAGAAAATGTCATATTCGTGTTTTATCGACTTAAACTTACTTTTTTAACAAATAGGAGGCGTTTGAGTAGTCCCAATTTATTATGACTCTTCTTGATATCTATTGGCGAATAATAATACTATAAATGCGAAAGTTTGTGAGGATGGATGCTTATGTATGTGTGCGTCTGTTACTCTTTCACGCAAAAACTACTGAACCGATTGCAATGAAATTTGCTTCGTAGATAGCTGGACAACTGAAATAACACATAGGCACTTTTTATACCGATATTCCTACGGGATACGGATTTACGCGGTTTCAACCGCGGGTCACAGCTAGTCTATATAGTATCACACATACCTAGTAAAAAAAACATATTTATAGTATATAGTCCTATTCATATAAAAGACGCAATAATAGATATGCGTAGATATGTGTAGTTGCAGTTTTTAATAATATAATGCCTTTTGATGGTCACTTGGCTTATGGAATACCACTTTAAAAACTATCGATACAAAAACACCTGTGAAATGTGTTACGGTGGCTTTCAAATTGATTTGGTATTCATTACGTTATATCAGTTGATAACTGAGAATAGCCAATACGAAAAATATAGCTTGTCTAGAAATCATTGAGTACCGTGCAAAGTTATCATCACTATGAAATGTCAAATAAGATACGCAATAGTTCTGCAGGTGGCCCATCCGACTAGGTATCTATAAATTAGGGTAAGACTAACTATAACGTCCATGCACGAGTGTCGCGAGCCACATTCATAATTAGTACAACTTTGATTACGTCCGAAAAACCGGTCTTAACTCGAATACGCAAACCTCAAGGCAAATAGCAAATGCATTTTTACACGTGTGTGTTCGATATTCGCCTCGTGTAAATGCACTGCTACAATTGCGTAACAATACATTTTTTTATGTTATTACGGGCAACTAAGCTGATGGTTAGCAGATAGCCTAAAGCGATCTCCCCACCCCTGAACATTTGCAAATGTCAGGGCGCTGCAAATAGGTTGCCCGTCTATGAAAGTATTAACGACGGGAATAAAGAAATGGATTATAATGTATGTGTTCAAAATATAAATAAATGAATTTGAATTTGTTCTCTGAAGGGTGAGGATAAGGGTATCCTCCACTTACCGAACGAATCACAGTGTCTTATTACAATTTCAAACCCATGATCTGTAAATCTACATGTGCTATTGCCTCTTCACTAACACTTCGTACTGATTAAACTTTATATTATCGACTGCAGAGTAGTCAATCATTATAACAATTCCTTGCTCTCATCGTATACAGAATATGAATTAATTAATATGTAACATAAAACCAGACAGTCTATCTTCTGATCCGTATTACCAGCATATCTATTTATTCAGTTATGAACGGACCGGACATAATTTTCAGCAGACTACCGAGTACCTATTATATATTACTAGTATAGTACATATATTCTTAGATGTAGCTAACTATAATCCGTTAAACAACGATTTATTACGGTTTAAGTTACAACCCGGCATTTAATATCGTACTGTGTGATATACATTCACTGTGGGGCAATATCGCGTGATAGGCCGTGTAACATAAAATAGTTGAGATTGACACATAATGTAATGAGGGTTCTTTGTTTACTTTATATCGATCTCATCGCGGTTCTTTTGAGTTTAGTTAAAATTTGTTCATTGTAATTAAGCTGTAAGAAGTGAAATTTTAAATCATATTCTTTATTTTCTACTACTGCCTACTATCATACTAACTTTCTCCCTGCGGTTTTGCATGCGTAGTCTTAAGAAGAGCTAGATGGTTCCGGGGTTTTCAACGCAATATACAATTTCAGGTAAATTAGGGGCTTTACTCAATTTCCTTCAGATAGTTTAGTTTTCGAGCGATAATGCTTTTGTTTATATGCCCACTTGGGTAGTTTGAATTACTGGAATGGGATAAGTAAATGCAAGCGATGCACACACTACGCTTAAAATCTGCGTGCCGAGTAAGTTCTCATAAGTATTATGTTATCTGTAGTTCTAAGTTTGAAAATATAATTTTGTGGCCGATTTTTACCCGCGAACATTTTTAATAATTCCCAGATTTAAAATAAGTCGAAAAAAATCCGCAAGCGGTGCCGCTTACTTGAATCACAACATCACCTATCACTACGGTTTAATCTGCGGAGGTTTAATTGTAGTGCGGTCTAGGCCTAAGGCTTCAACAATGGACACAAAGAGTTTGCGCTTTATTTCGTTTATAATTATTTTTACTGATAAACAAAACACAAGTACGTAAGCTGTCAAAAGATGAACGTTTGTTTGTCGCGTGATTAATGAATATAATAATATGAATAAAGGAGTGTCCAATAAAAACGGAATAGTGAGTAGCAATGAATCTTACGCTAAAAGCGCTTTTACCTTAACGTTTGTTATAGAAATACTCGGCCTGGATATTTGGCATGACTGCAATGAAGGCTGGTTAGATTTGGGGACATGCTACCAGGGGATAAAGATACAATATCAATTATATCCAGGGCAGAGTTATGATGTTGATGTTTTGATTTGGCCTCATGTAGTTAAGGTGGGTCGTTTTGTTCGGATTTTAAAATAAATGTTATTTTATGATTATTGTAGCATTGAACAAGAACATAACATAAAAAATGTTATGGGAAATGAAAAACCCAAAATTTATAAAAAACAATTAATAACAATGACATTGTAAGTAAAATATTTCTATAATATTCGTAACATTTTAATAATATTCGTTATCAATTCAGATTTGGTGTGGAATGCAGTACGGCTGGGTTCGAACGTGGCAATTTTTAGAGAGACGTTGGTTTGCCTTTACCATACGCCATGCCTTCCCAGTCAGAGTTACGGATTTTCAGAACTTCGTAGCTACAGTGACCCCTACGTTCGGTTTCGGCGCGCTCAGTGCAAAGTAAATATCACTAACACTATAAATGTGCACCCAAATTTAATATAATTAGGAGATTAGGAGTTCTTATGTACAATTATATTGATCGATCGAATTATACAGATACAACCCATACAAATTACGAATATAATATACCTTAGTAAGCTTATTTTGGTTCAGGAATAAGAGCACTAAAGTTATTTTATTTTCATAAAATTGGATGCGCATAATTTTAGTTTTTGTCTCAATCTACATCCCCAAGTCATATTTGTATAATTATTGGATTTATGACATCTAGCTGCGGCACAATGTGTAGGATACTTGTGAAAAGAATTAAATGAAGAAATAATAAGTTTTGTTTGTCTTTTCTATTTTCTAGAACAAAAATACTCTTACTATAACAATTAAAAAATAATTAATAAAAAATATAGTTTTTGTTATCCATTATGAAATATAGACTAACAACTTTATTTTAAGTGCCAAAAATGACAAAAATGTGGAAGTATATCTGCCTGAATTGAAGTTTGGTGAGCGAAGATATTTTGGTGATGTCATTGAAAAAGAAGAAAGTGTAGATGCGTTTATTCAACATATTATATGGAGCTCGGTGAATGAATTTATACCGCAGTCTTATTTGGATGGAGTGTTTGATTGCCCCCAAACCGTGTCAGGTTGCGAATTGGAAAATTACCATAATTTTATGCGAGTATACTTAATATACATTGCCAAAGGATTGTGCATCATCGCCGAAAATTCTTGCGTTCGTATGAAATGGGATCACGAACCTAAATGGGAAAATCGTTATCACTTCTCGTATTCAATAATAACCATTGTTTTAATAATCAGTTTTCTGAGTTAATGTGATCTAAATTTGTGAAAATCGGTATTTTAATTTATTTGTGAATTTGTCACCAATATATTATAAAAATGTACAAATTCCCTCCAAATTCTCTTTGCAACGGATACTCTCATTGATAGAAGGATCGTTTACGAAGTAAAATTAATTTCGAGAAAGTATGTGTTGTTGCTATCTATTTTGTTTCTGCGCTTAAGCTTTAGTTTTTTACTAGGGAGCACAGCTTTTTACTAGGGAAAATGTTTAATTTTACAAAGATCAAGTAGAGCGCTGCATGATATTTATTATGCATGTATTCAACACTTAAGATAAATTTCAATTGTTTTGATTAGATATCAGACATCAAGATGCTGCTATTTCTAAGGTTCAAGAAACAATTCTAAGTAGAATTATGTCTGAGGAAGAAATTGAACCTGAACCTGAGGAAGCGTTCAAGTCAAGAGACAGACGAGAATCTAAATTTCCGAAGGACAAGAAGAAGATTCTCGAAGCGCCGAAATTAAAGTTTGAAATTAACCTTTCTGGTGACGTTATATTGGCTGGTATATTCATTTTATTGCTTTATCTAATGATTCTCCAATGATCCTACTTTATTGAAAAATAACTCTTGTGGTTACTTTTATTACGACTATTTCATTGAATGATTAATTCGGTACGTTAAATTTCAGAACGTAAAGTCAATATTTAATTTAGACGTTTAAACCGATGTCCAATAAATCTTGGTGATAATTAATATTGTAATTAACAAGAGAATTGTACATTAGATACTTAACTCAAACAACAATCTAGGATTTGCTTAGACAATAAATTGCGTTTTTTTGTAGATTTTTATTGATAAAGAGAGAAAATTACGAAATAGAAATTAATTCGATCATTCTTCATAAGATGATAAGAAGCTGTTCAGTCAGAATCAAGAATATTTGAAAATTAAGGTCGAAATCAAAGAATACCTAAACATTTTCTTTCACCATAACATCACCGTCCTTTCCAACTCTCTTCAAAACCAGTGATAAAATAAATATAAATTGAACAACCTTATAAGCAAGATAATAATGGTTTTGGACTATCGTGATGAATTAATTATAAACTCGATACATAATGTAAATCTAGACCGATTCTTGTTTTAAAAAATTAGGCAAATTGTACAATCTATAAATACGTAAATAAAATTTTAGGAGTTGGGAGGATAACACAATTTAATACCATCGGCGATCGACCAGCAGAACTTGGGGAGATGATAGTTTTAATAAGTAGTAACAACCTTCCTGCTTCTGATGATTTACCGATTATATTCGTGAACGTAGAAACATTGAGCGACATTCCTGTGGAAGAATTAAAAAAAGCCAGGTATTTATTCCGTTGGTCATAGATTTCATGTGCAAATAATAAGACTTGCAATATTAAAGCTTCGCTATTAAAATTTGCTGCTCAAATCTAATAAACATACCGATAATATTCAAGGATATCTCAATTATATACACGATGGAAAATTGCGCACGAAGTACACGATTCCGACGTACAACAAATTAAAACTAAGAAACAAATTAATTTTAACGACCGCCATGCAATCCCGTTGGAACATTGCATAGCACCACATGTGACGTCATCATTTTTGGATAATCCATTTGAAATCGAGGTAGTTTTACGATTTTGTACTTTATTTCTTGTTTGAACACTGCATTTGAGATTTTATAATTTTCAGTTACGAGGTATACTTCAAGCTTCTAACAGCAGTGACAATATAAAATTTTTCAATCAAGGTACTGTTTCAAAAATGCCAATCAACGATATACATGATGCTTCTATTGCAATTACTAAAATCGATGCAAGTGCCTTGTCTAAAGGTATTAATCGATTGGTACGCGGAGAATTTTCGTTATTCCCTCTCGACAGAAGGGTAATTAACCTAGAACGAGAAGGTATCTGCACAAATGATATAAATGGAATCCGAAAGCCTTTGAAGCCTGATATAATAGTTCAGCCCTCCATCATTTTACAAGCACAAATGACATTAGAGGTCTCGATAGGTTTTGTTGGATGTAGGCCAAAGGAATTATGCCTAAGTTTATCGAGATTATATTGTTTTGTCGATGATTCAAACACCGTCATAGCTGTGCTCCGTAAAATAACTGAGATAAACGATGAAATATTGGCCAGTTCGGAAATGGATAATTTATTAACGGGGTTTGTATTAGACACAGGTGATAAAGTGATTTTTTATGTGGAAGGAAGGCGGCATGGTCCTATTTTACAAATCTGGCACATGGCCGAAGATTTTTATTCTACTATGAAGACCCTGTTTTCCTCTTCGTATACTTATGCAACACGGTTGTATCCAAGTGAGTATTGGAAAAAAATTGTAAAAAAAATTATTATTAAAAAAAACCCACTTGTTATCAACAGAAAAGTCTTACCTGCTCTCTAACAGTATATATATATATTATTATTATTTGCTCTTATTTAGAATAATTATAAATAAGAAAATAATTAAATCCTGGCGATCCTAATCAGAATAATATAAACTTATAAAATTATTCTATGACGAATCCTTGATAGTTGTGCCAAGTTTAAATTAAACCCTAAAGCTTAAAGAGGGTCAAAATCATGTTAAAAGAGTCGTTTACATACAAACATATTGGTAAAGCTTATAAAAGTGTGTGTAAAAACAATTTTAATCGCTACGTACTTTTCTTTAGGTACATGTCCACCTTTTACTATTAAGCATTTTGACAAACTGCAAATCTGTTGTATGCACCTCTAGTATTTGCTGCCTCGTAAAACCTCAATACTCTAATAATTTTAAGTAATAATTAAGACCTTCATGGTTTAAGCCCTAGAAAAATGTGATAGGTTTCATTATTTTTAGTTTTTTTTTGCATTTGGTTTTTCAAAAACTCTGATAGTAGAATCCTATTTCGTTTATAATGTTCTTTATTTCAAATAATGAATAAGATTGCTCTGTGTCATTTCCTGAATGTAATAAATCAACGTGTTTATATTTTCACACCATAATGGAGGTATATTTCAGATATGCTACTATCACCTATGCCATTCACCATATTAAAAATGTATGCGCCTTTATCAATATTACTGGCATGTCCTCCAGTTTATGTGCATCCTACTTTACCATTACCGGCTCGATCCGTAAGTTGTATCGTACAATCGTAATTAAAGAACTAATTTTATAAACATCTAACTGTTAAGTGGATGTTGCAATTTTAAATTGCGTGTTTGTATCTCATAATTAAAATAAAAGAGAAAATAGCTATGTTAACTGTTTCTTGAATCACTGTTTAAATGAAATCGTAAATTTCACAATAAGCATTGCTAATTATCAAAAACAAGCTTTTTCAAGTAATGCTTGTCTAAGATCGACCTTAATTCTATAACAATTCATATATATTACTCACGTAGAAAGCAATTCTATTCTACTCTTCTTGTATATAATGTAAAATTGTCTCATGCTCCTATAGAAAGTGAACTGGAAGTATAATATGTAGGTAATATATTCGTATTTTGCCAGTCATATTAATCATCTGCAAGGACCTGTTCACTTGAATGTTCATGATTTCTTCTTAATTAGTTCTTGTAATGAATTCCAAAACCATCATTACGTAGGTACGTACTACGGATATTCAATTTCGAATGAAATATTAAGAGATATAAGTGTAACAAACTGAGATAGTAAATATAGGTTAACACCAATTTGCAGGCATTGCTGAAGTTTGGTCGTTTACTAGCGAATAAATTGCGTTCGACACCATGCCGTAATGAGATGCCGTCTCCCGATGAATTATCTAGTTTTAGATGCGAGCTGTGTTCTCCACCGCGGCCCGGGTGCGCCTTCCGAGATGATATTAATTTGGGTAAAGACATATTAAATTTTTCAGGCGGATGGGTTACTTTTAATAATGTTTGCTGAAATTCAGAAATTATGCCTCAGCAATATAGTCTTGGTTGTTATAGATGTTCGTAAATGATAAATCAGGAATTTAAGATATATAAAAACTGAAGGTTTTTTAAGGAAACCGTGGCCCCTTTACTTATGCGGCTCGACAGAACACAGTGGGATTTTAGTCCGTAGAAATCTAACATAACCCATGACATCTTCACCGCGGGAAGGAAGATTTCCCCGCTATAAAAAAAGGACCAAAATAACGTATGAACACATACAATTAACGAAAAAACGGTCTCATATACAATAACGCTCACGTAATATGTTTGGAAATAAGAATTCAACATTTGCGAAATATCTATTAATTGTACTTATAAAACAAGTTATAGTTTTTTTATCAGAATATTGCCTAAAGAATAATTTGACAATTTGAAATATTAAGAGGTATCTTGGTGACTTTCTACCGTCGCAAGTTTGTAGCATTAAGTTTTCAACACACTATAAAATTAATATCCTGAAGTATATCACAATTTTTTTGTGTTTTTCATTACCATCATTCATCATTATTATTCCGTGGTTCATAAACTTTCAGTATTACTAGTATAGTGTTATGTTATCTATGGTATTATTAAACGCGCCTTTAACTCACGTAAAGGAAGTTTTTTGTTAAGGAAATTTCTTTAGAAAAGCGTAGGTAAAGAAGGGTGTGGTGAAAAGTTTTATATCCTTACTTCATAAAAATGGACATTGAAACCTCGTATTTTAATTATGGCACATACAATTATTGAATTCTTTTTATTTTTGCGTATTTTATTCTTGCGTATTTTTAAATTTCAGTACCGAATGCATCACAATCTCGAAGTGCCATACTTGAAAATATTTTTAAAAAGGGGCCCAGTAAAAATTGTGAAAAATAATGAAAAATTGCTACAAAATAAACACGATGACTTGCAAAAAGGTATCTTTCATTAAACCATAGTAACAGTTTTAATAACCTCTTTCGGAAACGTGAAATTAAATGCACTGGATTAGTGTTTGCGCAGGAAGTCAACATTTTAACGTTGGACACGATTGCTTGAAGTTAAAATAATTTGAAGCACAAACACGGTCTAGTTCTGATTACCCTGCCTGGATAGCCTACGGTTAGTGCTTACTGAGTTGTAATTACAGCTTTCATTGTTAAGTATGAAACGCGGTTTCATGACCATTTGCATCTGAGTTGAAGTCTATTCAAGCGTAGATCGAATTATTTTCTGTTGTTTGATTATTAATGATAGACAACTGCTACTCTTTTATAATTCCCGACGAAAAAGACTGAAAGTCGAATACGTTTCAATCCAACTCCTTCAACAGTGTTTTCAAATGAATTAGCTTGCTTCACTAGCGAAGTACTATGCAAAAATTTAAAATTCAAGATGGCCGACAACACAAAATGGAATCGGAGGGTTTTATTTCATTTTAGCAATTTAAGTATATAAGCAGCATTTGCTTAAAACGGTATTTTCGTTTATATTATAAGATAATTGTATGATGTTAATTCGTTCAATGGTAATCGTGTGAAGTAGAACTTCTCGTAGGTACGCAAGGTGAAATAATTTAAGGCAAAGTAAGTGAATAATTGTACGAAAATTTGTGCATACTTAGTTGAGTTTGTCGCAAATGTTTTAAGCTTGTTTGAATTAACTTTACCGAGTTGATATGTTCTAACGAGAGTTGAATTTTACTGGGTTAATATGATTAAAAATTGTTTCAGAAGCGTTTTATGTTTTGTTGTTTTGGAAATTGGATAATTAAATGTATGTGAAATTGTTGCTAGTGAACGGGTTGACCGTGACTGTACTCCAATTAGAAAGCAGAAACTGGACTTGGTACTATAAGGTCCTCAATATGTATTTAGGTTACTTATGAATACTATTTATGAATACATACCGCCATTACGTAATGAACTCTCATTGAGCATTCAGGCGTTTCAACGGTACCGCGAAGGACACAGGATCGATTCCCGCATCGTTATCGATTTTTTTCTATTCTCATAAAAAATTTAATTTATAAAACATTTGAATGCTATAAAACTAAAAATTAAAAGTGCCTTCAATATGTGCTTATAAATTAACTCATCTATAATATAATATTATAAAGCTGAAGAGTTTGTTTGTTTGTTTGAACGCACTAATCTCAGGATCAACTGGTCTGATTTGAAAAATTCTTTCAGGTTTAGATAGATAAATTATTGAGGAAGGTTATAGGCTATATATGAACCACGGGCGAAGCCGGGTCGGACCGCTAGTCGTATATAAAATTTCAAATTCCACTTCTATCTCAGTCAAAATGAGTGTAAGCGTAAGTATGTAATATAAATATACACGAACATGAACAGATAAGTTATCTACAGGTACCATAAATATGATTCTTATAAAGTCCGTTTGAACCACTGGTTTGTAGCATTACATTTGTTTATTGCGCGGCGAGCGAGCATTATGCATCGTCGGATATTAAACGATTTGCAATGTTAAAGCGGGTAAGGCTTTTAACCCACAAATGAGAATATTTTTTATACTAAGTATTGACATTTATTGTTGGCTCGGTACTAATAAGGAAAATGCATGTTATTGAGTAGGTAAGTTCTGAATTTTCTTAATTTACTAGTATTTGGATATGTGATTTAACTCGGTGGCTAATATGTATACTATTAGTACATATTTAAAATAAAATTAAACAAGATATACATTTCACGAGGAAGAGAAAATTAAATAGTTGCAGGAACAGTATTACTTTTGCGTTCAATTTAATTTGAATTGAAGAACTATTTCTTTAGATAGGAGAATGTTATATAGGAGAAGGTCTTCGTCACATTGGTTAATTAGATTAAAGTAAATAATGAGTCTTTATTTGAGTTATATAATATCTTGAAAAACTAGTCTTATAAATGTATACTAGAACAAGATCTTATACCCTAGAAAACAATAGATTCTTGGAAAAATGTGAATATGACGCGTAATTTCTCAAGGCATCGCCATTCCCAGTTAAACAATAATATGTTCACGATAAATGCATTCGTTTATGTTAAAACAATGCTGCTGTACATTTTTATTTTCATCGCAAATACTTTATGGCTGTTTATCTCGCAACTAAAATGGCTTTCGGATGTTGCGGACGGAAACGGTCGCTTATTTACGATTAATGTGCATTGTAAAATGTTATCCTGATTTTTGCGCTTATAGAATTTTTAAAGTGCATTCGTGTGAACATTAAGAACGGACAGTTGTCGCAAAATGAAACTAAGACTGATTGAAATAACAATAAGGTATCAAATTCTAAAAATTAGTATTTAATGTAAATTAGGTAGCTGAAACTCTGTCATTTAAAACTGAAAAAAAAAATTGACGGAAATTAGAACCAATTGATACCTCAATAACCAATTGAGGTATTCATTAATTCAAGATATGATAAATGCAAAAGTGATGTTTTACAATAGATATATCAAATAACAAAACGCTCAAATTTATATATATTTCATAATGACTATGCCAATATAACTAATAAAGAAGATAAGACTCAATTTAAAATGTGAATTAAACAGGGTGTGCAAAGATTGGCTTCATTCCGTTCTCTGTACCAAGCGCTGTTTACAAACTAAATACGTTCCAGGTATTTGAACTATCCCTAAGGCGCTGCGGTTACCTTTACGGTCTATCCGAGGGCTAATTACAAAATAATATGAGCTTACGTAGATAAATTGGCTTGTTAGCCACGTTTTTGTGGAGTGTAAGGTTAGTGTTATAATTCAGAAAAGGTACATTTTAAATGGTCGACTCTTTATCTCTCTTGTTTTTATAAGAAATAATACGTTTATTTCTAAATTTAACGGTTTACGTCAGACAGTTGTTAATTATATACTGTACTGTATTTTTGTTAAATAATGTTAAATACAATTGTTATGCTGAGAGGAATTCACAATTCCTTATTTATATCCGGTCAAAGTAGATTTATAAAAGTGTAAAATTAGCATAAGGCTGAATATGTTTGCTATTGAATTGAAGACAACATATAAAGGAAGAAAGAAAGAGAACGTTGTAACAACGTAAAAATAATGATAAAAAGACATTCCTTCCACGTTTTTGTTACTTTCTTAATTATTATAAAACTATTATCAAAGGTACACATAAGGTAAGTCTTATAAAATTAGTCTCCATAACTTCAGATCTGGGTTACATATTATAAGCCTAGTTGTGTAGTAATTTACCGAGAGCGAATTGGCTTCGCTGGCATGATAGTACACTAGTTAAACTTAATTCCACAGATACCGATCTGACACGTTACGCTGAATTAATATAAGTATTATAAAACTAGACTGTGACATATTGCAATAGGCTTTAAAATCCGCTGGCAAATTCGTCCAAACAACCTACACGGTCATTGAGTAATACAAAACACAATTTTGAAAGTTTAAAGGGCTACTCTGTAATGATAAGAAGTACTTTTCGGTTTAATTATACAATATAGAATTTAACAAAGATTTGTGCCCACGATGTTTTAATTAATTATTTTACCTTTTTCTTAATGACGCTGTCGTCATTAAGGAAGCGGAAATTCGTTATTTATTTCGATAGAACAATATGCCCCAAGCCAAAAATTGTGTATTTTTTTAATGTTCCTTCAATTAGCACTTCGTTTCTCGACGTATCATCGTATACATTATTATGGAATACCGATATCATGAATGTTATTTTTGTAGGGGATAATCTTTTGGAAGTGCTGATCCGATAATGAGAATTCTTTTATTAACAGAAAGCTCACCTAATAAGGATTGACATTCGTACTATTTTCTATCCCGATATTCGTTTTTTATTAAACTTCGCTTTAAAAACTTTTATTAAACGCCCTACAACCTCCCAAACTGGATGACATGTAGGTAAATAACTAATACTAATGTGGTAAATGCGAAAGGGTGCTTCCTTGTTTTTCATTTGTTAGTTTTAGCGATTTATGATATGATTTTTGTTTTTGGAGAAAGGTAGACACAAGAGAGCAATGCAATTTTTACCGCGGAGTAACATCTCATTCTCATAGGAATTTCCTTTCAAACTGCGGGCGAAGCCGCGGGTGGAAACCTTGTCTTACTTATATCGTAACCCTAACGTAAACGGAGCCTTAACCCATTCAATTTAACTTTCTAAGGCGGGTTATCGATCTAATCGGTCGGAATAGATGGGCATGCTTCAGACCAGTAATTTTCACGCTAAAACTGTCGTTTATACATGGCCACATTATAAGTTTCACAGAAGCTTGTAATAACATCATCATCTCTATTATATTGGCTCTGAAATAGCCATTGCCTTGTTTATTGGGTATAAGAATTAGATAAGAACAATTAAACAATTTAAAGAACAATATAGCAAGAATATATTCTATTTAGATTACTTAACAGTTAAAAGAAAAAAATAAAAAATAGAAATTTGTTATCCAGCATAGATAATAAAAATCGGGAATATCATCAGCAAGCAGTGAAACCAGAACTTAAAGATGTCATAGTTTATAGGTATTTATTGTAAGATATTACCACAGATAACATAATACTTATATTGCAAAATATTGAACGATTCGTGCAATGTTCAGGCTGTCTATTTTAAACTATTTATAGACGTGAATAGCTTCAAGGTTGCAAGAAATAGTCGTTATCTAAGGAGATATATCATAAAAGAGAGGATTATAAAAATTAATATCGTTCAATATAAGACGGTTTGGAGATACCAAAACACTAGAGAGCCATTAGAGAGCACACACGATCTTAGTCTAGTGATTAATGTTTGCAGAGACGCTATAGCTTCGACTGCGGACAAACGGCCATTGTCATTTATTGCCTAGTTACCAGCTTGTCTCAGTTCCGTATTCAAGAGCTATGAGATACTGTGTTATTAGCAAATGACACTACATGCGCTAAGTTTGAACGTAATTATACTAATACGACTCACTTTGGCCGCTTTAGAACCATTATCTGCTTCAGACACCCCTTTCATTGTCGTCTTTTGAAGAAAATTGCGAAGTCAAATGCATTTGAGAGAATTTAGTAATTCCGATCTTACTGACGTATTATCTCCGAGAGATTTGAAAAAAGAATTATTTTATTTATTGCGGAAAACAGATTTAATACAAAATCTAATTACGTAATACAGAATATATGTACTCACTATGGATATAGCTGGTTTCTCAATATCAGTATCAAGTACAGCCGATACAAATAATAATTACGCGAATAATTCATTTAAATATAAGTATAGAAGGTCATAGGAAATATTTAAAATTTTAGGAGGGAAAACTTCGTGTAGAATGTTAATACTTTCCAGGTACCTATTACGTATATAAATATTGTATTTAGTTAGTTTAGAAGTCACAAATAGTATTTATAAACATATCAGCCTTTAGTGTTTTGCAGAAATGGAGTCATCGAGGGCATAGTAGTGACTCATAATAGTATTAGTCGTTTTTTTTTTCAATTTTACATTTAAATACCAGGAATGTTTTGTTATCCTTTTATTTAACACTATCGAACGAAAATATCTCTTAAAATTAATATTTTACTAGCTGCGCCCCGCGGTTTCACCCGCGCAAGTCCGTATCCCGTAGGAATACCGGGATAAAAAGTTGCCTATATGTTATTCCAGTTGTCCAGCTATCTACGTAGCAAATTTAATTGCAGCCGGTTCAATAGATTTTGCGTGAAAGAGCAACAAACACACACGTCCTTACAAACATTCGCATTTATGATATTAGTAGGATTGCTCGATAAAACATATAGGTATGAATAAAAAATTATTATGACAAAGCCAGAACTTGACACATCGTGTCATAGTATATGGATAAAGTATACCATAAAATGCTTAGATTGTTGGATGTACTTTCCTTCGTTTATTTTATACAATAAAGATTTTCTATCTCCGGACACGTTTGAAGATCAATTTTAAAGTGTAGGTATAGATTTAGTCATGATTAAAAACTGCACTAAAATGTCCAATTCACTAAGGAAAAAAACGAGTATTAAAAATTCCTCTCAACGTTACGTAGAATGATAGAAACAGATGCTTACTAGATGAAAGCTTAGATTGATAATTGAGATGGAATATTAACGCTCCACTTGCTTTTAGGTCAATCTTTAGAAATTAAAATATTTCACATGAGCGAACAGGAAAAATATTTCATTGGAATTTTCTAGATCAGCACTTATCAATTTTAAGCGAAAAAATTTAAACTAGGTATTTGAATTGTATAGGTGTGATATGAATATTTAAATTGACAGTTTTTTACTGATTATCAGTATATATATATGGGTTACTTAGATGTTTTATATTACTTTATCATATTATATAGTATATTTTATTATTGGGCGTCGAGCAGGCTTCGGCACGAATTTAGCAAGTAAGCATTGGGGTTGCCGTAGTAGCTTTATTCATAATCACCGTGAAATAGTGTCCATTTCTTTATTTTCGTTGACAATCCTTTCTTTGATCCTTTTTTCCTTAAAAGCAGTTAACGAATTTGCAGTATGTACTTACCATCAAGCGGCGATCAGCTCATTTGCCCGCCGTGACATAAAATAAAAACCCGCGCTTTGACATAAAAAGTGCGAGTCGAATTCACAGATATTATATATGTAAAAATTATGTTATTTTTAATTAGTTGCAGCAATTGCTGTACTTTTGAAGTGGCTTAAAAGTTGTTATTATTTCCCAGCTCCGAGCGACAATAGATCTGACAGCATTTGACATAAATGTCAGCTGTATACCTTAACGTGTTCATGAAATAAAGATCTAGACAGATAGACAGACTGACAAAAGTGATCTAATAAGGGTTTCGTGTTCAGTTTCGTGAGGTTCACCGCCGACAATTCTTAAGATACCAAAACTCTAGTTTCGAAGTTTTGCTCTGCTTTATTAATTGGTTTATCCACATATTCAGTAATGTACCGAAGCTACATGTTTATTAAATTCAATTCATAATTCTTGTTCATTTCTATTATAAAATAGATGGATTACACAGCTAATTAAGTAATCTATACGTATGGTATATATTGTATAATTGATTGACAGGAAGTTGTTACAAACATTGATGGGAGCTTCGTCTTTACAATATCTCATTAGTTTGACGTTCGTTCAGTTCATGTTTCGAGACGATTTCAATATAAAATAAAGAGCTTTAAAGGAAATAAATCGATTGACTTGCACCGTTGATGGATTGCTTCGACCCTTTCCCATTAAAAAACTGGCTACTACAACGAATATTGATTAAATAAATAAATAGGGACTTTATACAGGTGTCCCGCAGATGGTGTACTATGGTCAATGAAAGAAAGAAAGAAAGAAAGAAAAAAATACATTTATTTATATAAGGTAAAAAAAAATGATCTAATTTACAACACACTAAATAAACCTTATATAAACGGGAGATCCACTCAGTGTAAAAGAGTCTAAGCCCATTAAAGGAACTTAGACTCTCCACTGATTTTCAGTGGATACCACATTGACCCCCTGACAGTGGCAGCGTACATCTAAAAGTAAGAAGCAATAACAATAAAAAAATATATATATATGTAATAATAATAAAATATAAGTACAGTAATATAAAATAATGTATAATTTAATATAAATACCCAATTTACAATAATTAAATATAAATATAAACGAATAAACAATACCAATACCAGTATGATACATAAATAAATAAATTAAGCCTAAAAACTACAGCATCAATACCGGACAGTCACATGCTTGGTGTCTCAACCCCAATGTTATCTATAGTTTTAGTTAGTTAAGTTGACGTACAACAAAAGATTAATCCTTACCTCCTATGAATGATTTTGAAGATATAAATTTGAAGAAAATAAATAATAAAAAGACATCAAAATATAAAGTCGTGCATTGATTTAATTTTAGTCTCCCTGGGTAAGTTTCTAATTTTATTTTTAAAGATGTTTATGTTGTGTAATATCCGAGTTAAAGGATCAAGTGAAATACAGATATCATATACCTTAGACTCATCTGTTTGAATTTATTTGCATGATGAAAGAAAGTTTTGGAGCCTTCAATAGACCTCCAATAAATTGAATGGAGGGATCAGTGCCTTTACATAAGATATGCACTCATTATGTTAAGTAATACGAGTATTCTATGCCTTTAACAAATAATCTCATTGTGAGGTAA
>NC_052119.1:4930694-4949032 GCF_012273895.1 Zerene cesonia
CGACATAAAGAAAACAATAGCTGTTTATTCATGTGTCAACGTCCTAAATTCATAATAAACTCCTGTAATTGTTTCTGTTCCCCAAATGAATAGACAGACTCCAAAAAAGAAATAGACATTAGGAGACAAGAAGTTCGATTATAAGCCACAACTAGCTCGAAGCATGACGCAGATAAACGTAATAAAATTTCCTTAATCCAATTTGCAAAGATCTGGCTGAGCTGAGTAGAGACTGCTTTTTAGTCGGAATTTTATTGCATTTCCATCGACTTCTAGCAATTTCAAAGGTTATATTTCAAGATTTTTTATATCTTTATATTAAAACATTTTTCGTCTGATTGTGAGCTACATGATTGGATTAAGTCTCAGGGGAGTAATCCAAACTATGAAAAATGACAATTACTATGTGTTTATGTGTCGGTTTATATCAGCTTTTGAGATTCTCGAAATAACAGATATGGCTTATTCTAAACGGAAAGCTCAAATTTTCAATTTGCTATAAATCGAAGAAACATTTATACACACCCAAGAAAACACACAAAAACTAACAAAAGAGGCAAAACACTGAACATTACAAAGAAAGAAATAAGAAAAACATAAACACAGACACGATAATGTAAGGAGAAAAGAAATAATTATATATCTAAATAAGGCAGCTGTTGTGTTTTATGGTAGAGAAAAGGTTCTGGCTCATGCCATGAGTCAGTTGCCCCATGACGCTGTTGATTCTGCCAAAACTTGGAATGAAGATGGGTAAGTAAGAAACAAAATAAATAAACACAAATATATCAAAAACAATGTTAGGCAATATATTAGATATACATATAAAAGAGACAAGTCAACTATTGAAAGAAAATTGGAAAACCAAATAAAGAAATTTCCATAAAAAAGGCCAGGTGAGTAAATAATAGAAAAATGTACATTAATAATAAACAATACTAACTGGGAAACTAAGATACAGTCCTACTTATTAGGTAAGATTCTGTTTAGACGACAGCGGCTAATTTCTAGTAACTAAAGACTAACTGCGCAAGAGATGTATGTTAATGCACTATTTTTCCCTGAAACACAAGTGCTTTTCTATTTCCATCTTTCATTTCATTCCAGTCCATCTCTCTATCTCTCGTAATCCGATGGGTCGAAATACGGACACGCCCGGGATATATCAGGATTTAATGCTATATATTATATCGCTTAAAAGCGTGAAAGTTCATTTTTACATACATATCACGTATGTTCCATACAACAAACCATTCCATGCAAACGGTCTTGTACATTTTTACAATGTCATAAGACTTATGTGTAATTAAATTTGTCAAAGTCGCTAAGAGGTAAGGGACATAGACAGAATTGATTAGGGAATCGACGAAAGGTCGGAAAGGGGAAGGGTTAGAAAAAGACACGGGCCTCCATCTACCAACTCACCGTACGACACTT
The DNA here is from genome assembly GCF_012273895.1 of Zerene cesonia. NCBI lineage: Eukaryota > Metazoa > Arthropoda > Insecta > Lepidoptera > Pieridae > Zerene > Zerene cesonia. Next base: position 4,932,132 of record NC_052119.1, read on the forward strand.
TACACAGAAACATTCATCCGCTAGTACGCTCTGGCACGTGGTCATCATTATCGTATCATGTACCAAGGTTATTATGTAGCACATTACGCTCGTGAGAATAAATCGTGCTCCAAATTTTACGGTTGTCGCTTTAATTGGGCCGCTGTGTGAGGTTTGTTTGGTCCTTTATTTCATTTACTCTGTTTAAAACGGTTTTTGTTGCGAGGGACAATGGCTTTGGCGACCGGGTATCGTTTTTAGTAGTAAACAAGGTGGTGCTAAATTGAAAGTTTGTTAATGTTTGTATTTCGATTTTTTTTAATTAAAAATGTTGAGTCAATTTACACGAACTTTTTAATGGTTTCAATGCGTATGTCCATCAATTGCGTCAGTATTGCTAACAATTGAAATATTGTTTTTTTTGTATTCCAATTGTAGAATGTCTATTTGGAATTTATAATGCAAGCAATGAGGTAAAATTAGTTGTAATAAAATTGAGCCAATTGTGTGGAAAGAAATAATAATTGGTTGTTGATATAAATAAGCAGTTCGTTTAGTTTAATAAATTTGGAACTTAGATCGAACAAGACAAGAACTCCGAATAATAATATTTTGATTTATGACTATAAGATTATTTATGTACGTAAGTACAAAATCTTTTATCTTTTAATAATAAAGCTCATTATCTTACAGAAAAAACAGTGTATGTATTTAAAGTTATCCTAAATCTAAACATCTAACGTATTTGTCTTAAGCATCGAAGCGTCTTGAGCCGAATCTAAATTCGCGCCTTGAGACTCGGATAAATTCACGGCGACCAAAAAAGCTTTGCCGCCCGGCACCGGATTTAAGATCAATTCATCTTGTCGTTTGTGCTCAATAAATCAACACAAATTCGCCGTATTTGGAATAATGCAATGCATTTGGTTGGTTGAATGGTCTGTGTTTTATGAGTAATGTAAAAAAGCGAGAAAGAATTGTTTAATTATGTTGTGAGCGTTTCGTAAGGATGATTGCTCATTTCGTTGTTTTTTTTATTAAAATTAACAAGTATGTATTTATCTATATTTATTTTATATACTCGTTATCTAATAAAATCGCAATGCAAGATGAATTTGTGATAAACACATAAAATTTAAAAAGTCATGAATGTAACCTTAGAGGCAAAAATTTTAACGTCGCAATTAAGAAAAAAAAAAAATCTTTTAAATTAATTTCTCTTATTTAAATAAAATTCTCACCTTTTGCTATATTTTTAACCAATGTTCCAAAAATGAAAGAATTTCTCAACTGTACTACATTTTGGATTGTGGATTGTGGATTTTTACCCCTTTGACGCGATTCTCATTAATTTAATTCCATTAAAAGATCTTGAGTGGCATCTCTATCCCTAGGAACGTCGGTGTAGTTTTCTAGAAAACAAATATTATCATAGCAGCGTTTACTTATTGTTATAATTGATATGATAGGATCTTATGTGTTTTTAGCTGCGTCATCATTCATGAGCTTTTAAATTTATTCTGTAGTTTTCCACCCAGTTCCAATTGTTAAATCTCATTGTTATATGGGTCGGATTGCCTATATCGATAGAGTCCTGATCATCCCACTTACATCCATTAGTGGAGCCATTAACAACGAAGGGAAGAAGAAGATATCCCAATTTGAAATTAAAATAGATAAAGACACCATCAAACTCAGATACATAATAAAAACTCCAACAGAACGTAAAAAGATAAAAGCATAATTATTGTGTATGCCATATTCTAGTTTGTTATTGGATTTCTATCAAAAAGCTAATAACATTTTTGTACTACTACTATGGTTTTTTTGACATAAATTTATAATTTATTCGGGCACATCTAAAAATTTGCATTCATTATATTCATTAATTATTTCAAATACACTCTAATTTAAATAGGTCAAAGGAACCTTGAACCGATGAAATAATTCACGTTTTAAAATATGTACTCGATCTTTTGTACAAATGGCAATATTAAATTTAAACTAGCGAAATTTCGTTTGTTCTATTCAACGTAAAATATGAATTTATTTGAAGGTTTCATCTATATAAAATAAAAATCGACACAAAAGCTTTATTTATCCAATAAATGATAATAATCTTTATATTAAGTTGGTAGCATAAAATATACCAATATGGACAATGGCTTCGTGGAATGATTCCATAGCTTATGAAATGATATTTTTTCAAAAAAATTACAAATATTCTTTGATAGTACATGACTTAAATGAAATAGAATTGGGAGAAATGTGCCAAATAAAAGTTCTAGAAGTTTTAAGATAAGAGATTATTTGGTTATTTACGTCATTATCAGGGTTTTGGTGAAGATATAATGATCCGTTTCATTTAAACGAAGGAAAATAAGATTTGATATGATATTCATCCATACTGCACAATGCATTCCTCCTTATATTTTGTGAAAGTAACTCTGTCTGTTTGTCGTTCAGTTTCTTCTACGCGCTAAATGCACATTTATATATTTACTTTAACTTCCTATATGAATACACTTCAACATTTATGGTGTTGCTGATATAATTTATCGTTATTGTTGACTGGGAGAAATTGCTCAAGTAAACATAATACCTGAATGGATCCAATACATGCTCTCATAACTACATTCATTAAAAAAATTACACCTGACTGGGCTTTATTCTTCAAGGTTCGATGTTCTTAACATGCACTTGGCTTGAAGTATTTTATTTATTCGATTTTGGTTGTACCACAGATAACATAATAATAAACTGTCGTACTAAAAAAAATTGAAACAGTTGAAAAAATTAGAAAAAATTTAATGAACTTTGTTAAATATCATTAAATGACAGGCAAATTTATTGAAGAATACAAAGAAAAGTAATTTAAAAAATAAATACATTTTTTCCCATTCAATACAACCTTCAAATATCGCTTTCTAATACAGTCTTCTAATATCTGTATAGGTAAGAAAATTCAAGTCACGTTAGCAAAAGGAGTTAAGGTACTGTTATCTAAATTAAATTTATTTCCAGCAAAGACTAACTGCTAGAATACTAACTCATGAAACTAACAATCCGCTCACGGTTCATGTCACGAAAATGTTTCACATTCTTCTTCTCATACTTTATTACTATATTGATGTTTTAATATTAAGGTATTCTTAGACCTAGACAAGTAACTTTGATCCGCATTTATACATTCGTGCAAATAACGAGGCAAATAGCGCTAGCGAGACGAACAGCGAGGGGAATACGAGGCGAATAGTGAGGGGAATAGCGAGGCGTATATCGAAGCGAATAGCGGAGTGAATAGCGAAGCGAATATCGAACCGAAAAGCGCATCAAATTTGGAGGTGAGTAGCTAGGCGAGTAGTGAAGCGAATGGCGAAGCGAAGCGCGAGGCGAATAACGAGGTGAATAACGAACCTTCAATAATAATTAATTCGCCACGCTGTTAGTACGAATTTGTAAATGCAGTATAGGACTTAAAATTTTTCGACCCGAAGGTATTTAATAACTTATCAATATTTCTTGGGAAGTTGTTAGGCGGATTGCAAGCATTATTAACACAAGGTATAAGTTTCTCTATTAAATAATTCAAGTACTGGTGTCATTATTTCTTAATTCTTGCAATTACTTTCCCTATACCACCCTAAAAAGCCTTTTGTTTATATCGTAGAAATATTTTCTTCTACTACCTCTATATATAGGTTAATCGTTTAAACTCCATTGCGTAACATAACACTCTTTGATATAATTCAAGTTATAACTTATAATGCGAAAGATAATTCCGTTGAGGTGCTTGCGCAGAGAAAGAGTAAATTTTTTAACCCTATTCTGTGTCTAATGAAATGTTTAGAGATAAAGCTCTCGACATATGGCTGCGCGTTGTCTCCAATACACGAAAGAAAAGGTTAACGATCTGTATCGATCTTCTGATTCATTGTCTAAATTCAGGCGTTTTGCACTAGATTCAAATAATAAGGTTTCTCGTTTTCCAGACCAATATGAAGAATATACATTTTTTTAAAGAGTAGTTGCAATATAACATAGATGTTCTACCCCCAAAACAACTGTTTTTATTAACTATTTTATTTTTGAGAAATTTTGAAAGAATAGAAAAAATTTGATCACGAGGCAGGATTCGAACCTGCGTATCTTGCCTAACCGTAGCAACGCCTAGCCTCTCGGCCACCCGTGATCCTGCCACAGTAATCGAATTTCTTCTACTCTTTCGGTTTCATGTGCCTAAGGGGCACCCCACGCCATCTATTGAGATGATTAAGAACCATCACAACCAATACGAAACATTATTTCAATGATTACAATATTGTATCGATGGAACGCGGCCTTTGTTAAATTTAATTTTTAGTTTTATAGCATTTAAATGCTTTATAAATGAGAAATTTTGAAAGAATAGAAAATATTTTATTTTTCTTTTTCTCTTTGTAGATAAAAAAAATTGTATGATGAGCGACCAAGATCAGGTTTAACTTATAGGCTACAATTTTTATGCAAAAAAATGTTTTTTAGCGGTGGTTATCTAACCATGAAACAAGGGGATAAAAAAGTTTTTTGTTTTGTCAGTATCATAGCATAGGTCTTCAAAAATAAATAGCGGAATATACGCATCTAAGGCTGTAAATTTTTTTCCAGCAAAGCTGTGGGTGAAAAGCTAGCGTGTTAATAAACCAGCCTAACTCTTAATAATTGAAAGTAGTTCAAAGAATTAACGGAGTCATAACGATTTTCAAATGAAATTAAAAGACTGATAGAGTTTGCTTAATAGCTAGATGGTAGAAAATTTTGAGCGAAAAAGCTGAAAAAATATTTGTAGTGTTCGAACTTTGCTTTGATAAAGAGACAATTTTATTGAAGCGCAGGTTCTTCGCCAGATTGGAAGTCATTGAATTTGTTATTGAACATTCCATTACCTAATGAAAGGTTAAGTTAACTTTGTGAAACATTTTAGACCCACGTTATTTTTAATAATATTTTATTAGATGATTCATATTAAAATTATATGTAAAAAAAATCGTTTTTCTTCTAGTCCTATCATACGATTAATACGTTTACTCCTAACACGATTTTATATATTTAATAGTTTCATGTATTTATAAAAACAGCATCTTCGCCCAATTGTAACTTTAAAAATAAAAAATCAAGGTCCCACAGAAACTCAATGGAGTATGGTTCTGCTTCAATTTTTTATATATTTTTCCATATATGGCACATCAAATATTAATAACATAAGGTAACGAAAAACACACGTCAAACACCGAATAAATAGAGTGCCAGTTGAATCAGATTTATCAGTACACTGAACTAATCATGTTAGCGCCAAAGATTTCTTATGTAAGACCATGTTTATTTTCCTTGAATACGGTACCTAATAAAACATATGTTCAGACGGCGTTGAGATATTGGAGCGCGAAATACAGAACAGTCAATACATATGGATATAAAAATACAATAATGTAGCCTTAAGAATATTTAATTACTAGCTTTACACCGCGACTTTACCCGCATTGTCAAAGGAAGGAATAAAGAGTCCCAGATTTTTCTCCCTGAATTCTAGCTCTCGTGGGACATCCGAGATAAAAGCTGCTCTGTCATTTCTCGTATCTCAAACTATTTTTGTTTTAAATTTCATCTACTTCGGTTTAGTGGCTTAGGCGTGAAGAAAAGACCCACATTACGGATGATACGGAGTTTTGTATTCATAATGTTGTAATGCATTCTAAAAACTCTGGAGGTGCTTTGAATTGTATAATTGGGTTTTTATGTAGTCTTCATTTTGACTAAAACTGTGTGTGTTTACCATACCATACACTTTTATCCACGCAACAAGCGAGAGAAATCATGGACTACTATACCCTACCTGTAAATAATATTGTACATGCTATTGAGTATTTCTATAAAGCTAATGTAATTTTATTAGATAACTACCTTCTTACAACTCAACTTTACCTAATCGTGCTTTTCGTCCATTTATCTATTTTTAAAGTTGAAGGAAAATCCTAATCCTTGGTTAAGGGAAAAGAAAACAAGGAAGAGGTTTGGAGAACCTAAAGGTAAGATAGTAGTACTAAAACAGGTGAATCGCGTTCCATGACCCTTTCGTGATAGAATGATATAACAATTGAAACGAAGATTTCCGTGGCTTATCTTTTTAAATTACACTGCATTAAAATGATTTTAATCTTTATGTTCCTACCTTTGTTTCTTAATAAAAGCTTAATAAAACCACTCTTGAATATTTTATTATCAGTTTAAAGCTAGTCCTACTAATATAATAAATGCGAAAGTTTGTAAGGATGTGACGGGATACGGACTTACGCGGGTGAAACCGCGGGGCGCAGCTAGTATAGTATAAATGTCAAAATAGTCTTTAATTTTATTTTGAAAACACTTAATGGAACATGTATCGGATTCGTCGTTCGTCGGATTGAATTGTGTATCGGATAGAGAACAGTTCAAATTCTATTTGTTTCGTCTTTGACTTCAATAATTAGTAAATTGGCAATAGCTTATGCTGTGGGTACCTATAAGTAATTATATTGGAGTACAATGTCATTAAAAAGATCGCCATTTGCAAATATATTTTCGAGACATATCAGATTTAATATAGAATTTTTGTTTCCGTGCATAAATAAGGCTAGAATAACCTACCTATACTTATTAATAATATAAAGCTGATGTGTTTGTTTTGCGCTAATATCAGGAATTACTGGATCGATTTCAAAGATTCTTTCACCGTTGGATTTATATCCTATGTATATGTACTACAGGAGAATCCGGGGCAGACTGCAAGTTTGTTATATTATGTTAAGAATTGCATGCAATGCAACAAACATTTATTGTATTTCTTTTCTTATGTTTTTTAACTGGATCCACCCAAAAGAGAGACTCTACTTATGTATGTTCAATCACTATTTCGTACTTTTAATATCAATTACGACATCTCAAAATTGAAATGGTTAATTAAATTAATGCTGCAAAATTTGTCGGGACACATACATGTAATCAAATCTATAATTTATGCATGTTATCAACTGAAGATTCATCGTTGCATGCTTTGATAGAGACACGGACAAATTGTATTTAGTTTTGGTGCCTCAGTTATACAAACAAGACTGTAACAAGATACCACATGAATCAAACCGAATGGAGAAGTATCTCGTCTGTACACAACTGTTATTGGCTGGATGATTCAGGATTGAGTGAAGTTGATTTGAAACGTGTATGCATTAAACTTGTGTGCTGATAATTTGTACGCCAATGGCGGAAGGAAAACCTCCCAAGGTAACCGGCATGTGAAAACACCGTAAATGTGAGACCATATGAGATATTTCGTGACCCTCACTTGCACAGCCTGGTTGATTATCAGGCTTTGCATGAGTTTGAGTAGGAACATAATTAGTTGAATGGTAGCTGCAGTAGTATTAGAATTTCCATTGTTTATTGTATAAAAAAGACTTAAATATGCTTTTCAAATGAATTGCCTCTTCGTTAAATATTGCCTATACTTTTTGCGCTAAATGATCGTAACATTCGGAATCAGCAATTTTTGTTCATCCCTCTAAAGCGAAGAAAGCTTTCTTTTACCGGATTGAATACATTTCTATACAAAGGATGAGCATTTATTTCAATTTTCTACGAAAAGAGCGATGTCTATTGTATTGAAGCTTATAAATTGATTGGGATTACGAGGCTAAGGGGCTTAACGGGATTCTATTTACTAATGCCGGGATAAAACTGTTATTTTGTTTTATGATTTTGTTTCATTAAATTTGATGATTGATTTGATTTACGTATTTAAAAGTGCAGATGGACTAAATGATCGCATTGTTCATTCATCTATGGACTTTCCTCTGTCTGGGAGATAGTAACATTTTATATCATGATTTCATTTATAAAATTAATTTATTTTTAATACAAAATATAGTTAATGTAAAATAAATATGAAATACATTAATTTTACACAATCTTCATTACCGAATAAAATACATGGGCATTAGTGCCACATAACGAAGACAACGAATATCTACTTTTTTGTGCAACAAAGCATAAACGAAAATAACTTTATAGTTTGAGACATCATAAGATTCTTAACAAACAGTAAGTTTCAAAACCGAGCAGTGGGACCTTGTCATATAAGTGTATGACCTCACCCATGAACATCAATTGCAGGGAGAGCCTCTCCACATGCCGTGTCAGCATTCGATGGTTAAAGGATTAGAAAAGGATTGACGACGGGAACAAAGGAATGGACATAAAAGGGTAAAGTAAAGGAAACGGACCTACAGCGTAACTCATGCTACGAAACACAGTTGCATTCAAATGTTGCTATTTCGCGCTGATCCTCTATTAGGGCGTGTTACTCGAATCCCACATTAAGAGAAAATAAAAATAAAAATTTTAATATCATAGCGGGCATGAGCTGGTGGTTCGATTGATGGCAAGCGATCACCACCACCCATGAACATTCCCAGTTGTAGTGCCTCTGTGAATATTCATAATATTCATGTTAAAATAAAATTTGTTTCCGCTTAGAAGTTGAAATTAAAAAAACAACGAAAGAAAAGTCTACCAGGGCTGAGCCGGAGCGAATAGCTATTCTCTTTACATACACATCGGATAAATCTCCTTACATTATATATAGATATGGTACAATGTAAAAAACATTTTACGCCCTATTGAATATAAGTAAAGCAACTAACAAATGCACTTTCTGTCGCTTTATTACCAGCGTGACCTGCCGTGGCTTTAGTTTTTTACAATGTAGCAGCTGGCCTTTATTTCACAAACGTGGAGCTGGTTTTAGCGTGATATCAAACTATGTGAACCTAGTTTTAAACCTAAATGATGAACAATTCCGGGTTATCTATGGCCGAGTGTTTGAACAATGTTATGTGTTGAAAATTATTAAAGTATAACAATTGTCAGAGATCGTGTTACACTATTTTATATAAATAGATGCTATGTAGATGACTATGCTATGTGTATGGATAGAATAACGAAGATTATTGGTAGATCCGTGGAGGACTTCAAAAGATCTGAAACTAGACGAGACGCTCGTCTTACGAATGTAAATTTATCATCACATTTTCCACATCGCCAGTCAAATTGGTGAGGGAAAAATCATGCGGAAACATGCCCGGAAGAAAAATGAACTGATAATGATTACATGAATAGATATTTCAGCAGTATAATCTATACTTGTATAGTATTATATTACGTGTGGTAATTGTAAAAATAATTAACGGTCGATCGACAAATATTGTATTATGTATTATCATTTTGTATTATGCTGTGAAAATATCGTATTTAAAATTATTGTGAATTTCATCATTATAACAGTCGGTATATTTATAATTAATTAAATTTAAATCTTTTCGAATGGCCATTGTCCTAATTGGTATTAATACTCATACCCCAGTGAGTAATATAAACGCTTTTATTACAAATGAATTAAAATTGTTCTTTACCTTTTTTATTTGCTATATTTATACAGTAAAGGTAACATTTCAAAGTGCGACTGAATTACAAATTTATTATCCTTACTAGCTTTCCGCCATGGTAAGGAGTAGTCTATAGTATTTCTCAAGGTTTAGACCTAAAACTGAATCTTCTAAAAAGCATGGTAGGTCTTTAACCAAGTCCAGATTTATCTTCATACCAAATTTCATCAAAATCGGTTTTACAATAACGAACTTTCAAACAAACTTGCATCCCCTATTTCAACACCCTCTACCCTTTTATCGCGATAAAAAGCCTATGTCCTTTCTTGGATATTAAAATATCTACATACCAAATGTCCTGCAAATTAATTCAGTGGTTTAGGCGTGATTAAGTAACAGTATATAGTATACTTTTGCATTTATAATATTAGTATATTATCTTGTATAATAGTCGCGCTTGATTGTTCACAAAGTTATATTGCATCATTATTTATTTTATTATCATCACGGCAATGCCAGCTGTGGTGGGTCGCCTGATGGTAAGCGCTATCATCGCCTATAAACATTTGAAGAGCGGTAAGGTCGATTGCAGACCTTACGAACAAAACACAGTGGCATGCTATTATTTCACGCCGGTCTTCTGTGGGGGTTGGTTGTGGTACTAATCCGGTGCGAGCTGGCCCAATTTGTGTCGAAGCGCGCTCGACTCCCACTTTAAGAATAACAAAAAAATGGTATTGACTTAAACAGTTACTGCAGTAATTAAAAAGGGGACTATTAATGTTGCAAGTAAATTGAGGTTTTCTATAGCTCGCAGTTTTACCACATGTATACGTATGGAAAAGTTAATTAACTTCAAATGCTAAATTGCGATTCTATTCATTTTTTTTCGCGAAATAGGTCAAACTTTGTTAAATTCTCAGTTGCAATTATCAAAACTATGTTTTAAATTTTTCCATTTCGTAGCTTTATCGTTGCATAAATTAATATAGAATAGCAATTAGAAGTGTAAAATACGTAAATAACGTTTTCAATGTTAAAAAGACATTTTCTACAAACAAAAAGTTCGTTTGTTTTTTACAAACGTCGGAAGAGCTCGTAGATTTTTATAACTATCAATAGTGGCGCTTTAAATTAAATCAAAAGACAGCGAAAGACATAAAAGTTAAAAAAATATTGCTACAAATAATGTGATTGCCATCTTGCGTTTTCGCTAAAACACATTTTTATTAGTAATGGTATCATTTCTCAGTTGTGGGTGTAATATGGCCTTTATAGATGTGTTTAATATCATGGGGGACTTTCAAAGAGATTGTTTCGGAAGTAACTCGTAATAATAATAAACAAAAATGTTTGGTATATGCTTATTTCATGTGTTTTTTTAGATTACACGGGTTTGGGAAAATATGTTTTAAGATTAAAGAATCTTATTGTTTGATGGTTTTGAGGGTACTCGGATTTATGTCTCGAATGCCTTCTAATATCAATATAATAAATGCGAGGGAAAATCTGTTTGTCTCTTCTTCATGCCTAAACCACTAAACAGATTTAAATTTAAATTAGGAACAAAGATAGTTTGAAACCTCAACAAGGAAATAAGATATCGAAAATCTCAGTGGAACGGAACGTTACGTTAGGTATACTAACGTGGTAACGCGGGGAAAATCCCGGGACTAACTATCTTTTCCTTGACGACGCGGGCGAAGGCGCGCGCCGAAGGTACTTTTGACCAGCACCAGCTTTAGATATATTATGTATTAACATAATATATCTCACATTTCTCATAAAGGAATATTAAATCGAAATCGACTTCAACATATTTGAAAAGAAAAATCGACAAAATTTAGTGCAGTTAACGCGAACCAAGCAACCAACAGCTGAGCTGAGCTTTAAATCTCTATTTGTCAAAGAACTCCGTCAATTAACAGCGAGCCATTGGCAGATCTTCAATTTATCATCGACACGCTGAGATGTAGCTTCATTCCGCCGGGAAATAGGCTTTTAATTATTAACTGAGAATATTGTAGCATGAGTTACAGCTGTATATTTTTTTAATTCAAATTCATTTTTCATTTTGTGCTTTATAATTTAATGTTTTTATGATAGCAATTATTTGAAATGACGTTTAGATGCCCGCGATCACATATAATATAAGACCTAAATTTCGTATATGTATCAGTTTGATTTAAACAAAATCACAAAAACATAAAAGGTTCAAATGTATTTCAAATACACAAATTTATTTTATTAATGCTAAAAACGTTTAGTCGGTAATATCGCACATCGTACAGTGTGCAGTGTGCATTTAATTGCAGCGTTATATTAAACATTTATAAAAGTAACTCTATTTTATATTTTTTATTAATTCATTTCATTTTGTATTTAATTGGAGGAAAATTATAATTTTCACAATGAAACGAGCATTATTAATTTTTTTCACCCATACAGAACATTCACTGACCCTCTCTCTCATTCATCCAACTGAAAAAGCACACAATTATTCTATTTAAATCCGGTCGTTGCTACTTACTCATTAAAATTTCTTTTCATGTTGACTAGAAGCATCATTTATTATTTTACATCAAAGCTTAATATTTGAAACTATTGCATGAAATTTAACGTCAGTTGACTACGCTCTGACAGTTACAAGATTTAAAGTAATTGGACTTGTAAGATCCTAGCGATTCAGCATTCTTCTAAGGGGACTGGCGTCTCTAACGCGAAAAAATTAAGTGTAATTGCTTGGGACCTTCACCGTGTCGCTCCTAAAGATTTAACTTTGTATTATTTTTATCTTTGGCCTTTGTATTGTGTTACAAATGCAAAATATTTCAATTGTATTCTTCTTATACATCTAAATGTACCTGTGTTATATTAATTGCAAATGCGATTGTTTTAATTTTTTTCGAACCACAAGGGATTGGAACAAGCTTCCTGAGTCTGTGTTCCCCGACGACTATAATCTGGAGGTCTTCAAGAGAAGTGTGAACAGGTACCTTCTAGGGAAGCGCGCTCCATCTTAGACCGTATCTCAGCTTACCATCAGGCGAGATCGTGTTCAAGCGCTTCCCTATCTTTAATAAAACTAGCTGTGACCCGCGGTTGAAACCGCGTAAGCGTGCTGCGTAACCGTATCCCGTAGTAATATCGGTATAAAAAGTGCCTATGTGTTGTTTCAGTTGTCCAGCTATCTACGAAGCAAAATAGTATTATTATTCACCAATAGATGTCAGGAAAAAAAAACACGAATAAAGCACGAATATGACATTTTCTAAAAAAAATTCCTAGCTAGATCGATTTATCGCCCCCGAAAACCCCTATATACTAAATTTCATGAAAATCGTTGGAGCCGATTCCGAGATCCCAATTATATATATATATATATATATATATATACAAGAATTGCTCGTTTAAAGGTATAAGATAAATATTAATAAGTTAGTTAATATTATTCCAAATCCATAAATATATACAATAGTCAATAAACCCTATGTTTGTGATTATTTTTAAGCCATGGACCCATATCTTTTTTCTATCATTTATTCCTGTTGCCAATTCTTTCTTAATCCCTTCCCAAAAAGTCGGCAATCCATTTGTAGCGACGCAAGGTCTGCAATCGACCTTACGCCTCTCCAAATGTTCATGGGCGGTGATAGCGCTTACCATCAGGCGTCCCACCAGCTCCATTGCCGACTGCGACATAAAAAAACAGTTAATAATTTATCGAATTGTGCTTTACTGTATTTAATCTATACTACTAATAATATACAAAGGAAACTTATTTGATAATGTTAAATAATATATGCAATTAGTTAGCTAGCTATAGTGAATATTGATGACGACAATCCTAAAACTCAAATTTCAAAACTATTTGATTATTAACTTCACGAAGTTAGTAAACAAATAGTCCAAAACAATACGCAAACGGACTGTCAAATCTCATCACCATTCAAGAAGTCGGTAAACAACTAATTTAAAACTAAATTCAACTTGTATTAGAGGATAATAAATGGCTTAATAAAGAGTATATCTAGTCGGGTTTGGATGGCTATCAAGAGGGCGGCATCAATAAAGTTCTCTGGCATACAAAAGTCATTTCGGGCATATGCTCTGTAGTGCAGACCATTAGAGAGTTTATTGTGTCTACAATGTATTTAGTACATGCTGTGCCGGACACTTCCAGTAAGGTTTGTCTTCATAGTAAAGAAGGAAGCTTTGTATTTGAAAGAATATTATTTGCATTATCTGACATTGGCTATAATATTAGATAATGAGGATTAAAAGCTTTCGATAATTATCTATATTCTACTAGTATCGTTTGGAAACAAATAAATACTCATTAAAGTCGTTATAAAGTGATTGATAGTTAGTTATACATACATTATACAAACGACAAACCTTAAATATAAAAAAAAACAATAATTTATTATTTCTTATTATTTATTGAGCATAAATTTAAAAAATCCGGGTAATTTTCTTAACTATAGTTAATTGATTTCGATTAGTAAATTATCCTCACCTTTGACTATGAATTGACATTGACATTGACAATTATCCTTACTACAAAAAAGGAAGGAAAGCTCCTGGGGAGGAAAGTAACACTTCAGAGTCTAGTATGAGAAATTTTTAATAAAACTCATAATATATAACATATATACTATAAAATATATAATCACGTCATAGGATTAAAAACCAATTAAGTTATCATAAGCAAAACTAAAAAAAAATGGTGAATCGAGAACTTTCTTCAGTTTTATGAACGTCGGTTAAAAACATTGTTCTAATAAAGTGAGATAGATTAGTCGAAAGGGGTTAACGTCAAGTTTACTTAGTTGTTTGATTCACGCTCTGTTGAACGCAGAAACCTAGTGTTTGCTGTCCTTTATTTAACTTATAACTACTCCCCTATACATTGGACATCTGACAAAATCTGGTTTAACGGAAATTGTTCGGAATTAAATGAAAGGCTTTTATTGAGACCTAATACTGACTGAATTTCTTAATTATTTTCACTGGTTAGATCAATTGTAAGTCCTGATATTTAACTTATATGTATTGTAAGATACCGATTTATTTTAGGATAACAGTTGGTATAGCGGATTGTTTGCCAATGGACGCTTTTGCTTGTTTTTTTATATACTTTTATGTTCATTTTCTTCACCACTTGCCCATTTTATTTTGGTAAAACATTAAAATCAATGATTTGATTTAGTTGTGAAAACCTCTAACGATAAGTTAAAAAGCGAAACACAGTTCCCAACTAGTTCGGTAGTCAGTGGGTCGTATAAAAGATGTACTTGTAATATATTTATTATAATTATTTAGGCACAACATATCCCCATTACATTTCTATATCGCGTATTCGGAAAGATTAATTACCTATCAATCATCGACAAATATTCTGATAAGCTATATATATAACTCTGTTATAATTCGGATTAAAGAATATTTCCTTCTTATGACAATACATCGCTATTCAAGCCACGGCATCATATAACACAAGAGTGCCTTTCAAGTACTTCGCCCTCAGAATTCCTTACCCTACTATATTCGCAATCTTTCCTCACAACGATATTATTTCTAAGGCCTTTATCTTATCCGGCCTGACGCTTTCTACATTTAAAATATCCTTTATTTATGTAACCTCTATATCACAGTTTCTCAGATCGGTGTACGATTGTTCAATAATTTATAGTAACGTATTCAGATAGGGTTTTTCTTTATCGTACCTGGAATTTTGGATTTCAGTTGGTAGAAATGTATGGGAGTGTATATTTGCCTTTGGGATTATTTCTGATTCAGATTTGAACAATAGTTTTTATTGATGGTAAGAGGATCGGTTCCTAGTTTTGGTTTGTTTTCATTGAAATAATAAATTACCCTTTGTTTGCACCAACACCAAATAGGTTACTTTACAGCTAAAAGAGAGAGCTACTGAGAATTAAGATGTTATTATCAGTAATTGCATTTTGTATAATAACAACCCGATCTCTTGATAAATATTATCGATTGAGCTCATCTTCGAGATTAATATTTAAAAATATACCAAGGATTTTAAAATAAAACATAGGCTTTTCAATCAAAAGCTAGATAACGAGTCCACTTCCCCTTATTCTATACTTGACCCCTTCATTTAATTATGCTTTTTGGTACAAAGCAAAGCGCACTTGACCAATATAAATTCAATTAAAAAAAGAAATATTTCATTTCTCATACTATCAAGGGTGGAAATTTTCCAATCTTAATTGATGCTTTATAAAAAAACGAACTCAGTCGCATTTTCAATTCGATAATTTATCAAGAGTCAAACAAATTCGAAATTGAACAGTTGGGATATCATTATTTTTTTATATTTAAGGCGATTTCCTTGGTTAGAACTAGTTGCAACAAATACTTTTAGTTACAACCAATTCAAAATAGAGAAGACGCGTTGTAAAGGTAACATATATATCAGATAACATCAATATGTATATATGAGGTGAATTTGAAAGCTTTTGAAAGAAATTTTTCTTCTTTCAATGTGGTCCTCCTTAAATTAGGCCTGGTTCTGACAATTTAAAGGCGATTTAGTTTTTTTTTATTTATTCATCTATTAAAGTCACCTTACACCTGTTACATTTATTAAATCTACTTATATATAGGTTACCAAGTCAAAATACAATGAAAAAAAAATTATAGATATGATAACACAATGAGTACAATGAATTTCCACATCAAGTAAAGTTACTACAGATCTTACAGAAGTTACATTTCTTTTTAAATATCACATTTTTATTCCAATTATCATATAATGTTTTAATACCATTCCGATATTCGTTTACAATTTTTATCTCTCTCGTGCCAAGCGCAGTGCGTGTTTGAAGTAAATTTAAATAATTATAACCACTCCTGAAAAGATATTCTGAATGTAATCTTGAAAACGACGCCAATGGTCTCGTGACCTCGTTCACTAATTACCTAAGACCTTAGTAAAGGGAGTATAAAATCCTAAATGGGTGCTTTATAAGCCCTCGCTAAGCCAAGTCGAACTTTTAGTACGAAACTATTGTAGAGGTGTTATAAAGAGACGAGGCTCAGGAATTACCTTACGTTAAGACTTAAAATCTTCAGGAACATTTAGTAATATAATTTCAGAAGTATTGTATTTGGCATGTTCAGTTTTCTTGTAAATTGTCTGAACGTGAAGACTCTTTGTAACTATTATTAGATGGTATTTTCTTGTGTTTGATTTTACGCGAGTATTATACTTAGAAATTAAAGACTTTTGAACGGGTTCTAAAAGCTATTTTAGTACCATCTTACTATTATTAGGTACTAAATATTAATAACTTTATATTTCAGAAAGCATAAGGCGGGTCAGGAGAGTTCAGTGATTTTGTCATAAACTATGAACGATGTACAAATGATCTGCAAAGTCTAGGATTTCAAATTCTAACAGTATCTATAAACACTTAATAACACCTCATA
>NC_052119.1:4949059-4977184 GCF_012273895.1 Zerene cesonia
CCCCCCCCCCCCCCGTGACATTCTGTCCTCTCTTTTGACAACGTGAACGAAACTTATACTTAGCACGGGAATTCACTTTATATAAAAGATGGAATAACACACTACTTATGTATTGGACACACGCATGCATATATGTACGCGTTTGTTTATGAATGTGGTAGAATTTCACCCAGTAGCCGACACTGGCTGTGTTAAATGAATAATTGATTGTAGCCATATAATTACAGGTTTTGTACGTGAAGCAATTACGACACACATGTTGATTTTAATGAGCCAGAAGAGTATTATCACAGGATACAAACAATACATCATTGCACTATACATGTCACATGTGTTACAAACATATTCAGACACTAATTAATTAGGCTTGAAAAAGTCCAATCTATAAAAAGCTGTTGTATAATACTCATACAAAGATTCTGTAGTTCATTTGTGGTTGTTGAGACACTTTGGGATTTGTTATCTGGTGGGGGGCATCTAGGCATGCTGTCAATATCGGTAAAGCGTATTATGTTGAGTGGCCTTGTTGTCTGTATGTATGTATGTGTATGTGTATGTGAATGTAACATACATTTACTCTTTCACGTAAAAACTACTGAACCGATTGCAATTGGTACGTAGATAGCTGGACAACTGGAATAACACATAGGCAACTTTTTATCTCGATATTTCTACAGGATACAGACTTACTTGGGTGAAACCGCGGGGCGCAGTTAGTAGTCTATATTAGTTTTTGAAAACTATTGTTTTGGTTAGGGCGTGCTTAATAAATCCATATTATTTTATTATTATTCTTATTCTATGCTGGTGGCATTATAGAAATGAATCGAATATATATTGATTTAAATGCACTCGTAAGCAAAGGATAAAACTTTCATGAATTTTAAATACGAGTAGTAAATTAAAGCCATTAGGAAATTTCTATTCAGTAATAACCCGGTCCCAGAGGTCATTTATAACTTATTTGATTAAAATCGACTTCATAATTTATGGTATTTAGCCGCGAGTTTCCCAAAGGACTGTGAGTTGTGACGGGTCAAAATTTTAGAAGAGTAACTGTTTAATTTCTGTATAAGCTAATTAAGAATATCACTTAATTTGAACGTCCAATAATAATAGCTCTTTATTAAATTTTGATTGGGTATTAGCATGGAGGCCAAATAAGGGAGTGGAGAGGAAAATTGATTCGATACTGAAGCGATATCTTTCACGAATCAATGTCATTTGTGAGAAACGTGTTATACCAAAAAAAAAAAATTATACCTTTTGTTTGTTCATCGTCTTCATAGTCATAATATAGGCTATGATTTGATGTGGTTGAAAGTGATACAAAATGAAAATTTTTAACAACACATTTGGTATATTTTTTTACATATATTTGTCGACGATTCATTAAGAATTTCTTTATTGGACCTGCTTAATGCTGTGAAAAGGTAGCATACGGATGCTCCTGTATTTCGTACGGTGGATGGTGGTGACGGAGATTCGCTTCCTTTTCCTCACCAGTCGTTATCTTTACTCCATAAATGTAAATTCTTAGTAAAAGTCAAATAAAAAGAAAACAATAGTCAAAGATATTGATACGGTTTAGCTTACATAAAAAATATTCCATTGTATCTATAGCCTGTTTAAACCATCGATCCGCTTAAGGAATATTCAACATCATCTTTTGTACATGCTGACATAATAGTTTGATTAAAATTCTGATATCTTTCATAAATCTCTGTAACAACTTTCCAATCAGAAATTGCAATGGCGATGTTCAAAATTGTTCCTCGGGCACAGATGTTCTAAATAGCGTGATATTGAAGCATGATAGTGCATTATCTGGAGGGGAAATGTCATTACTGGTCGTTCTATATATTTTACAGGGACAGAGTCATGCAATTACGTATTTAAGGCGTTTCATGAAATGGAACATGTGTATTTGAGTAATATCATCTTATTTATTCATATTGAATTAATGAAGATATCAAAAACGTTACCAAACGTTTCTAAAAACGACTGAATTTTTTTTTGTTATCTTTTAACTGATACCTCCGTGCATTATCAACTAATTGACGTGAATCTTATTTTGTTTGATAGAAAATTGTTGTCATTTGGTCCCATTTTAGAATATGGAATGGGACCTCATGCCCTAGAAATATCAGTGAACATTTTTGTAGAATAGATTTTTTGTAAGGTGCAATATAATTGTAATGCTGCATATTTTATCATATATAGATCTTAATTACATGCCTTATAGTTTTGGTTAATGCTTTAAAATTTATGATTTTTAAACGCGTTCAATGTGCGTATATTTAGTTACTGCAGTAAAAGCCACATCGAACGTTTATATTAATTAAATAAAATTAAATATTCAAGTGGCTCTGATGCTGTTGATGACTGAGGCCATATTTAAAGATAAGTTCGATAACCGTCAAAAAGCTTTGTGTGAATTTACTTTCGAGTTTGTCCGAATATAAGCAATAAAAATTTTAGAAACAGAAAATTATTTCAATTTCGAGATAGCATTAAATGTGTTAGGTACCCAAATATATGAAAAATAATTAGAAATAGAAAAATAGGGTGCCCCTTACACATAAAACCAAAAGGCTAGAAGGAATTTTATTTCTGCAGTGGTATCTCGGATGACCGAGAAGTTAGTTGTCGCTACTTAACAATTACGGACGCGGGATCGAATCCCGCCTCATGATTGAATTATTTTCATTCTATCAGTTGTATTAAATACATGGGTGGATAAACAAATTCCATTAGCATTACATCGCTGTGTATAAATATCTCATACTTACAGCACACTATTATATAGGTAAAGAACTAAATAACGAATTTCATCTCATAGCTAACAGCAAGTAGCTCAGGAAGCGGAAGTATAATGCATATCAAATATAAATATTATATTTCTTAGATAAATATTTATCAAAGGCGAAGTAACAAAGCTCTGTTTTAACATCTTTCTCTATTCAAGATAGTTTGATGCCATATTTAAGCTTTGATATTGAAATTATATTGACGGAGCAATTTAAAGAATTCATACTTTCTTTGACTAGTTTTTACTGTGGAGGATAATAAAATGATTATTATACAGAAGATACGAATCGTTTAATTTGCTACTTCGAAAACGATCCACCGCTTTATGTATGTTTTATTTTGAATCAGCTAATGTTTGTGCTGAAAACTATTTTCAAACAAAACTTAATTTCAACAGATGACAGATGGACGGACCGACAGATAAACAGACAGACGGACAGTAAAGTGTTAATAATAGGGTCTCGTTTTATCCTTTTAGTACGGAACTCTAAAAAGTACATAGCAACACACTTTGAACAGGAATAAAATTAACGTGAGTACACGCGAGCGTAACTGCGTACGGAAGGCTACTTATCGATAAACCAATAACCTTTAATTCATTCCATTATAATAAAGCCCATCCCAAATTATACTAAGTATAACGTGACTATATTTTTAAAGGATTTATAAGACTAATAAATATCTACTAAATTACGATTCCCTCGTTCCCTTGGCAAAAAGCCAATAGTGTATTCGTGACCAGAAAGGCACTCACGTTTAACCTCTCACTTTATACAAATCTGAGAATTTAATTTGTATGATAAATGGATTAATCCCGCCTCGAGAACTTGATATAGTAGTCGACGCGCTTTGTCGTGGAAATTTTTTAATACGGTTATAGCGTAATTGAATAAGAAAAATCGTCTTATTTTCTGAATCTCACTTTCATATTGCTGCTGGGATTTATTTTATAGTCTCACTGTGATATAAAATGTTAAAAACTGTGATGGTAAAACTGTGAAATCGTATTTTTCGGTATGTGTTTCAATCAATTTTATTTTTATTTATGTACGTTTTATTGCTCTGAAAAGTTGCATGCGGTTTGCCGGTTTACTCATGATATTTTCTTTCATCGATTCGTGCAGTGGTGATATTTATAAATGAGCAGATAAATTAAAAAATCTGTCTAGTTCTTGCACGCTTTTTTGCTCTCGAACATTCAAATCTTCGATTAAAATCCGAGCTCCTAAAAACTGAGCGACCACCGCACACCTACGCATTACGCACACATTAAAATAAATCGAAATAAAGTCAAATAGTATGTAAGTTTCGAAAGGATGAAATGTGAAGAAGAACATGAATATTTTTTCATGAGAACAAATCTTGAAAATTTCCAATTCCTCCTGTTCCAAATTCCAATTGGTGGGATGTATGGAATGGAAATTGATATGAAAACGCCCGATGCGATTTGAAGTATAAGGCGAGTGAAAGCGGGAACGAAAAGCTTATATTTCATAAAGTTTGTTAAGTAGATTCGAAGTTTGGCCTTCATTAAGTGCACATTGCAACTAGGAGTCTATTATCTACATTAAACACCTTATGTTTTGAGAATTTGGAGCGAACATTTCACCATACGTACTTTATAAAAGTGTGTTTTTAATATTATGGGTGAATATTTTGTTTAAATTTTTTTTATATAATTTGTAAGTGTTAGTTTCTAAGTGAACGCATTTAGATAGAGAGAGTGGAAATGGATGGATTTTTGTAAAACGATTAAGTAATTGTTTTACAAAACCCATCCAGTGTGTATATGATAATATAATAAAATCTATGGAAAATTCTACTGTGTCAATCGGATTTTTTATTTGCATGCAAAAAGATTAAAGAACCATATAACTACACAAAATAATAAAAATGATACATGTAACACTGTATAGGAAAGATTAACGTCTAGCAATATAAAATCCGCATTAATTTGTAAGGTTGCCAGGATAATTGAATTCCAACGGTGTTCTTATAAAAATCTTGCTATTTAAGATTTTTCATTGGCTTCTTTAATTGGACGGTTTTATATTTCACCCATAATAGGCTTTACCTGTGCAGCCCATCACGCATTCAATATCTTTTCATACGGTGTCCTTTTAAAAATGTTAATTATATATTCATCCCAGATAGTAGCCTAAAATTAAAAGATTTAAAAGAAGAAACAGATTTGAAGATATTCAGATTATTTCATTATTTGATTATTGAATGTCTGCAATTTCTTTCGAGTTGATAACTTGTACAATGTTCAAAATACCTTATAAGTACCGAAAAATCGATTAATTTTTCGAATTGAAAATTTTCAAATTATATTGAACCCACTGTCCATTACCACTATGTTATTAAACAGCTAAGTCAGTTTCGTTTCGCTAGAGAATGAATCTGACCAATTTTCAAGCCGGAAGGAGGTAGTGGCTGATAACAAATATATTTTTACGTACTTTGAATATTTTAACAATTAATAATACAATTTACTTTCAAAAAGTACAAGATTACATTCTTATACTGTAACAACGCTATGATTAGAATACAAAGTAAAGTTTATATAAATAAAATCTAGATTAGAAAAAATAGACTTATGTAGACATTCATTGATTCAGTCTCCGCTATGTATAAGTTATGAAATTAATAAATAAAGGAGATACAAAATCAACAACGATTAAGCCTTGTAAAGACAAAAAGTGGAAGCCGAGGACTGCTTTAGGAAATGATAAAAAAACGTTTTGTTATGCAAATTGCGACTCATACGTACGTATAAAAGGAAATTCAGTGTTTTTCAGAGATACGGAAACGAGTGACAAATTGTAGTAACGTGTGTTGTGTTCATTTTTATTTCGCATCATTATTCATATGGTGGCATTAAAGTTTGTATGACTTTATTATGCGTACTTTTGTATTAAATAAGAGTGTTCCGTTTGTTATTTTAATTGCATTTGTATGCAATTTGTGTATATTTAAAAACAGCCTAAGAAAAAAGTTTGTAAATAGGATTTAAAGGATATGAGTATAAGTTTAATGGAATTTATTTTCATACATTACTTTTATAATGGTTTATATTGTTAAGGTGTTAAAGTAAGGATGTAATTGATTGGTTGAATTATCACTGTGTTATTCATCATTATTAGTAGATGGTGATACTTTTGTATTAACAATTAAATATCAACCTTTGCACATTTTAAAATAGTTATCGCAACACAGATAGTGCGTTTTGCTTTTAATATAGGTCTATGTATCTATATTTATGTTAAAAAAATATATAGTTATCGCTATTGGTAGGATCTAAGACTTTCAAGATCAAGATCTGACTGACACTTAAACATTTTTTTAATGATTAAAATATTAAGTTTTTCATAAGTGGATCCCATTCCCTCCCCCTCCTCTCTTCCCTAATTCAAATTCAACGAATTTTTTTGTATTTGAAATAAGCTTGAAATTTTTTCTATATAACAATGCTTCATAACCTTATAAAATTTGGAATGCATTTACAAACTATTAAGAAGTTCTGATCGGAATTGTTCGGTAGGAAGAGTATTACCTATTTATTAACGCATTCCCGTTGATAAATTCCACAAAAATGGAAATTCTTTTACTGCGCTTTAAACTTTTATTGAGTAAAACAGGAAATCTTAAACAATTTTTTCTTCATCTGAAATCCTGATTCACTTTAAAGTTACGCAGAGAAACGTATTTACGGTAAAATTTTTCTGAATATACCTACTTATAAGAAAAATTTACTCGCGTCTTCTATCTGTTAGAAATAGGTGTGGTGATTTTGACAAGAAGTGGTTAAATAATAGAAACAGTGACTGTAAGTATAAATATCGACACTCTGATTTATTTTTGCTTTAAATTTAATTCTAATATTACAAAAAATTATATATTTATTAATTGACAATCATCATAGGTACTTCACATCGTCTATATATAAATAAACACTTTTACAATTAGTTAGACAAACAAGAAAGCGAGAACATCTTCCCTTTATAATACCTTTTGTCTTTGTTTAGAATGACATGAATTCATAAAATGGGTATTTGTATAATTGCTGTAAGTCTGTACGCCTCAGCAACGCTTCCCTTCCGACTGCAAAGAAAGTTGAAATAACTCTTATAATTTACGGTGACTTAGCATTCCTCGCGTAGTTATTTTATGCACTTAAATACTTTTAACTATCGCAAAGAGCTGTTTTGCGACCGACACTGCCACGAGTTTCGAACAAATTAAAATAAACGAGTACTTATGAAGTGGTTTCCGCTAGCTTCAGTGACGATCTTTAATGAGAGCGAGCGAGTTAACTAATTTTACATGATTCTGAGTTTTCTACGGCTGTGAACTTTGTATAAAAATGCGAAGCTTATAAAACATTTACTACGAACTTTGGTTATTTGTTACAGAATGGAATTAATGAAATGCTCTTTGATTTACGTAAAACTTTAAACTTCTACAAAAAAGGGACCACTTCGGATTTTATGAGACCAGAAGACATTCTTTCCTTATCAAACACAAATTATATACGTCAGCCGGTTGTCAAATGTAGTTATGAAGATACAATACTAAAAAAATACGTCGAATTGAGAGCCTCCTTCGTTTTTTAGGAACGTTGGTTGAAAAGAAAGTAAATAGTAGACAGACTTGATAATTTGGTCATAGGCATTTTACAAGTGTAGTCTAACACGAGTGAAACTGAACGTACATAATTCTTATTTTATAAAAGAAAAACATTTTAATTTATTTCCTCATATACTGTCTGTTGAAGTGTTAAAGTGTTAATATTACATTACAATACAAGACATGAATTTTAATTTTTCTGTATAAGTATTGCTATTTTATATTAAATTTGAAAGTGCTTTAATCTATAATCAATATTATAAATCGGAATTTTTGTTATATGTCTGAATGCGTTCATCTCAGATCAGATTTTAAAAATTCTTTCTTGTAAGATTGTTTTTTTTCCCTTAGTATCCGTAATAATTATTTTCCTTTTCTCGTATCACTTACAAGCGGGAACAGAATTTGTAGAGGTCCTACCTCTGCAAATGTTAAAGGGCGGTAGTGGTCGATTACCATCTACCACCAACAACTCGGTTAGTTACCCGTTCTTCCATAAAAAAGTCAATTTATCATGCGGGTAAAACTGCGGTGCACAGCTCGTTGTTTATACTATTACTAGCTGTGTCCGCGACTTCGTCCGCGTGGAGTAGTTATTTTGGGCATAATATTTATTTTTTGTTTTGAACATCGTGCGGCGCGGGTGATTTTTGTCGGTGTTATTTTAAAATTGTAATATCTTTTAAGGTGTTCATTGAAATTAAATGACGTCAAAGACAATATTGTTCACAATTAAATACTCTTAATCAATAACATATTTATTTGGATAAAGATTAATATTATTACGTTGTTACAACTCTTACAAATAATGCATTAAATTCGACCATATTTGATTACCCTAAAAATGGTTCTAATAAGGTAACCTTAAAAGATAGACATATAATGTCGCGGACTTATTTTTAGATCATTTTAAGAGGAATAATTCTTTCATACATATATTTTTCGTACCTTGAACCGTTTTCGCAGCGCACGCAATAGAAGCCCTGAAGAATGAATAATTTTTCCCGTTTTGTCCACATTTTTCGTTATTTTTTCGCCCCTAATAGTTGCAGCGTGATGTTATATAGCCTATAGCCTTCCTCGATAAACGTACTATTCAACACAAAAAGAATTATTCAAATCGGACCAGTAGTTCCAGAGATTAGCGCGTTCAAACAAACAAACAAACAATCAAACAATCAAACAAACAAACTCTTCAGCTTTATAATATTAGTATAGATTGAAATGTAAAATCACATTTCCAAAACCCCGCTTGCTGCTTGCGCCCATTTCTCATTCGAACTGAAGATTATGCCATTATATCAACGCTCTTAAATTCTGTCTCAATGAAGATGCTATGGTATTCCTCGATTATAACGCAAAGATGGCCTCACACGTTCCGTCTATCTATTCAAATTTCAACTTAAATTCTGCTACGTCTAAGCTCCTTTCTGTCGAGTACATTACTCGATCAATTTGTTTGCAGTGTTGAAAATAGCAACTATTATTCAAAACGGTGACAACATCCGAAGCAATCTAGTGTTATTGCGATGTATATTTTGTTCTTTGTGTGCGAGACGAGGGTTTTGATATGATATATAGTCAATGAACTGAAATGAGACTGGAAAATTCCTTGAATGACTTAAATTGAATAACGTAGGGAATTGGGATCGTCGTGATTTCGTAATAAGATTTAGTTATTTGAGACTTGACAGAATAGCGTCATTTTAAGGATAAGTAAGTATAGAAAACTATAGTCAATTAAAAAAGAAGCCACGATTTTGTAAATAATTTAAAAAAACTTCCTAAATTCGATTTAAACTAAATTAAAATAAATTGATGATGCATGATAAATCTTATAATGTGTGTGATAAATAAAGTGTAATCAAATATATTCATTTATATGTAATTAAGTACTAACTGAATATACATTTCAAAAATTTTAGAGATTGTATCAAAAATAATTGTTTTTATGTATTCATTTTATAAATTGATATTCATAACGAAGCATAGGTTTTATTTCGAGGAGAGTGTAAACTGTGCCCTCGGGGCTTGTTTACATATCATGGAATGAAATTGAGGTTCGAATCCGAGAGTCTAAATGTACCTTGAGGAAAAATTACTTTCTTTCCCCATCAGAAAATCCTACTTTGAGGCTACTTCGTGACCAAAAACTTCACCTCGAATAGTATGTGACTGATGCGTTAAATTTAAACGGTTGTAATACCACATTCTTTTAAATCGACGTTCTCAAAAGGTTCTTATTTCGAATGTAATTTGATGGTTATGTTAATCGATCACTCTGTGGATTTTCAACCGATTGACGTGAATCTGTTTCAGCTAGAACCGTTGACGTCAAACGTAAAAAAAGAGGATCAAAAGTTATATAAAACAGATGATAATAATTTTAAAAGTAGGTATTATACCGTTTTATAAAAGGTTTAAAAAATTTAAGGGACGAAAGTGAAATTATAATTTTTGTTTCAATTTAAACGATAATTACAGCGTCTTGTATCTCTAACTCATTAAAAATCACAGATGAGTTTATAACGGAAAAACATCATAAAGGTGCTGCAGTAACATATTATTCAGTTTTAATTTTCAGACGCAAATGTAAGGACGAAACTTCGCAATTCCGAAAACAATTTTAGCGTAATTCAAAAGAGTTTTTTAGCTGTATAACTTTCGCATACAATGTGAAGTCTGAAGCGGTATAAAAATAAATCACATCAAAACGTCACCGACAACGTCCCCCGGATTCCTCTAGTGCGCATATTATTTAATTCTCCAAAAATTTAACAACAAAATGGGGGAATGTAGCTCACGCTTCCATTGCTAATGGGACTTTGTCAAAACCCGTAGTCATTGTCTCACGACATGCACATGGCTGACTACAGATAAAGATATCTTATTATTTGATTTTCTCGGGTAAAACAGTTTCCTTTTTTATCGCAATCGCTACCGCTACGCTACGTTAATGCAGTGATGCGTTGTATATATCCTTTTGTTTCATGTCACGTTCTCTCAAATTAGATTCCATTTTATTGTAAAACTTTGGCTAGATGAGCGCGATAATTATTGATGTATTATCTACGCTATGACAATTTATTTTGCTCAATTATTAAATAAATGTTTTATTGAATGTAACAATCTAAATGTAGCATCAGAGTTATAGATAAGTATTTGAAATTAAAAACATTTGTTATATCTTAATAATTTTAGTGCAGGTGTACATGCTAATGATTAAAGACTTGGAGATATGTTAGCCACGATTTTAACGTTTACAATATTTATCTACGCGATGCATTATATTTTTAAGTGAATCGTACAACGTTTATTTCAACCTTAGAAATAAGTGCATGGTTTCAATATGTCATCTTTTATCACACTATCACACTATTATAAATGTGAGTTTGTTAGTTTGGATGTTTGTTCATCAATCACGCTCAAGCTTCTGAACGATTTTGATTAAATTTGCTATACAGACTGGGTATGAGCTGATTGGGTGATAGAATACTTTATATCCCATTTAAATATTCCTTTGGGATAAAACATAACTTGATATCTGGGCGGAGACGGGTCGAGTGTCTAGTTATATGTAAATAAACATGGGCAAATCAGGACAGGTCAACGATAGGAAAATATGATGAAGGAAATAAACGAAATAGGTCGTATTCTGACGTCCCAATGATAATCCCCAAAGACTTCATTTAAATTCGCCACTATATTTGGGTTCTATGTTACGATATTAGATGTGGGGCCATTTCTATCATTTGAATTTTTGATTCATAAAAATTTTAGAAACCAGAAAATTAAGGCGGTTCCAAGACGATACGTTTTTAATTCCTAAGGAATGCGTTCATTTTCATAATAAGAAGGGCATTGTTAGATGCATTGATAAGACAATGTCCATATATTTGCTTTTATAATAAATACCTCAAATTCTTATCCTTGTAGCTTTTTTCTATAGTTTACAACAATACTGAGACAGAGAGAGCGATTATTAAAACAAAGTGTGCAAGAAAACGGGTATTGCACGCTTGAAGACACAGACTTAAACTTAAATACTTATGTCAATAAGGAATTTTTAGAATAAATTAATTTTGTTAATTGTTATCGAAATTCAAATGGAACACTAAAAAGAACTATCCATGATACTTTATTTCACAAGTCAACACGCTGAAAACTTAATTCGGTTCACTTATGCTAAGCAGCTTAACTTAGCTCAAGTGAACGTATGAGGAAAACTAACTGAGGTTGTTGTCTTTTAATTAAGAACTACGGATTAAAGGTACCAAATGTAATGAAATCGTGTAGTATCGCCGCAAATTACATTTGGGTTAAATTCACGAAAGCTAAAAGTATTTTATCGTTATTAATGTTGTAACGCCAATATTATTAAAATAGTGAATTAAAATGAAATATTTATTATTTTGTGGTGTTATCCAACTACCCTCCTTACTCGCGAGCTCAACCAATCATCGCACGCTCTTAAAGCAACCGCAACGTCCCTATTGGAAGTAGTGACGCATATACGTCAAACAGTCTGCATCGATCTTCCGTGACGATCGGATCTAAATAACCGCCGGAGTGCCTTCTTACTTAATTATACACGAAATGTCTAGAGGCCTCGTCCTCTAGACATTTCGTGTATAATTCGCATACCGACGGAGAGCCTTAATGAGGCTTTCTTGTCACCGCATCAATCGAAGAGATCTTTCATAAAGATCGTAACCCGCAACCGCCGGAGAACCTTCACGAGGTTCTCTAGATACCTCAGGCATTGTGCTAGTGTAACCCCCCTTCCCATTTGGTCGCGCTGAACCGCCGCGTGTGTGTGTGTGGAGTGTAGTACTGGATCTGGTCTGCCTGGCCCGAGCTGGAGGACCCTTGACCGCGTGGTGCTGTGCCGCGTGCTTGCTTGGACGCTACTCCCTCAGACGAGGTATGTGCCGTGTGTTCCCGTCTTTCCCTATTTCGCTACACCACGTAGATTAAGTTTTACAGTCCGCTTAATATCGAAATTATTAGATATTGGCGCGACCATAATGTCAATCTGAAATAAATTTCACTTTATGTGCATTAAATATATAATAACAATTAAATATACTATACTATACTAGCTGCACCCGGCAAACGCTGTTCTGCCTTACTTTTATCATTTAGGGGTATGAAAAACAGATGTTGACCGATTCTCATAGATACCGGATAAGCATAAAAAATTGCATCAAAATCGGTCAAGCGGTTTTGGAGGTGTATGGCAACGAAAACTGTGACACGAGAATTTTATATATTAGAACATTTTTTATGAATACTGAATCGATGTTTATGGAAATTGTTTTGAGTTTAAAAATAAAAAGAGTAAACGAGACATAATTTTTTTCAGTAACTGTTTGTAAATATGAAAGAAAGCCATAATGCGTATATAAATCACAAGCTGTTAAAATTCAAGAAACAGACATTCTTCGTATTTATAATATTAATAGCTTTTGCCCGCGACTTTGCACGCATTAAAACAAGTAGTTTGATAGATGTTATTACACATATAAACCCTCCTCTTAAATAAACCCATAACATTGCGTAGTTTTAAAAATTTTGAGCATACATAGGGACATAGGGCAGAGAAAGCGACTTTGTTTTATAATTTATAGTGATGTTAAGGATAGTTAGAGTCCGTGAATATACACAGTAAGAATAAATAGTGAAATAGGTAATAAAACAATTAAAAATATTAATTCAGATACAGGTATCAATGTACATTGTTCACAAGTACTATACTTATAATTAACACGAATTCGCTTCCAACTTTTGAAATTAGCTTTACAAAGTTTTCGTCAACTCGTATGAATTTTAATTTGAGACAATCGTACATAAAAACTTCTGTGAACACACAGACTAGCAGTTTCAATTCTCTCCTTTCCCTGTAATAACAGGGAAAGGAGAGAATTTCATTTTCACGTTGAAAATTGATATAATTAATTATAATAACCATGCAATTAATGTTAAACCAATGTTTTCCACTCGGTTGTCGCATTTATTAGTAAATCTTAATCCCTTGAGTTTGAGTTTGAGTATGACGATGAGTTTAATTACGTTTATCATTTGTCTAATTTCCACAGATGGCATGACTTTTTCGGGAATGTTAATTTATTTATGAGATATATCTCTGAATGAAGAAGCACATTACACGTAAGCAAATTCGTTTATCTCATAGATATTAAAATTAAACCAGCCATAAGGAAAATGAATCAAATGTGCTAGACGTTAAATGTTTTACGTGTCTGGATTATAAATTTTGCGCATTCACTTTAATTAAGTTTATATGCTTATTACACATTTCAATAATCACAAACTCCTTTAATCATATGAGATTAAAGCGGCTAATGATCTGAACTGAGTCATTCAAAATATTTTAAACTTCACTTACGCGCAGAAGTTAAAATATTTGAAAATAATTTAAAGGGACCTTTAAAATTCCAGGGTAAGGTCGTTAATGACGTTAGGAATTATTCATAAAAAGGTAAAGGCCCGTACATACGCGATGTTTATTAAGTCGCTGTGAACAATGTGTACCCTTCTTATATATTATTTATTCCTACAACCTCTCTCTGACCTCGAGTCTCATTAAGGTTTGACTCAGAATATTTATTTTATACAAGTGTTATTTTGGGGTCTCACGTCTATGTTTGCATACTTTCTAATAAAAATAGCTTTCGATTGAATGTCACCCTTATATGTAGTTTCTTTACTTACCTCATTTAGTTCTCATAACATAATTAAAAATTTATTCGTTATTTTATTTATATTATTATGCGTTTCAAAAACTTTTTAAAAAGTTACGAAATATGTTATATTTAAAAGTCTTATACATAACTCTTTTTATGCTCGCCTACTAAGAAAGCACACGTTATAATCTACATAATAAGATTACGGTGATGTTTATTATAGGAAAATAACAGATATATACAGATGAATTTCAAAATAATTTCATTTAAAAATACAGATGTCTTCATAATCGAGCCACTTTGGCGGGTCACCCCCAGTATTCCACTTAGAGATTAGCGAATGCCATTTTAAAATATAATAATCCAGATTAAATATTACATTTTTTGGTCCAGAACCTTCACGGTTTTGTTTCACATACATATACACATTTTATTTAAACTCTTACTTAGACTTAAATTAAAAATCATCTTAAATAAATTAATCCAAAACATAAACACAGTCCACTAGACTCCTTTTAAAAACACGTACAAATGGTCGTGTAAAAAGTAAATTATGTTGCGAAAGAAATCCCCTTCTAGGAGATGTAGGTTATATTCGCATAAGAAATTCTCGAAACGAAATTGCATTCTGGCACTGGTTTTGGATAACTTTGAGGAAGACGCTCTTAGTGTCTGATTAAGGGTAATCACGTACACAAGGTGTCCTTAACTAATTCGATAAATAAATCAAAGAGACAAACAATCACAACGACGTACATCTGTTACATGAGGCTCTAGCGACTATAAATGTCCCAACCTCGCAGCTTGTTGAAACATTTTATGGTCAATAAATTTAAACTCAACTCTCGTTAAACCTCCACTCGGTCAGAAGTTCGAAAAGTTCTGGAAACGGTGCGGATACCGAATTATTGATACTGTTATGAGTGCCAGTTAAGACGTGTATGGCTTTCTATTTTTTATTAGGTACTAACAATAGGAAAACGCTTGCACTAGGAAAGGTGTTATTCTCATGTACGGCCAGTATCGGCTTCGCTGGTGGTACATGTGTGATCTAAACTATTGATTAATATATATAAAAATTAGAAGCTATTTTTTTTACATCGGTCTAGTAGTTTCCTAAGCTTGGCGCGTGAAATAAATAAAAATAAACACATTTCTTTATTAGTATAGAAATCAGAACGTGATATGCAATTTTTAGAATCAGTCAAGCAGTTTTTAAGTAAAAATTTATCAAAATATCAATTAAAAATGTTCCGTTTACATAACATGGAAAATTGTCATTAATTGTATTACAGTATAATCTATATATATAAAATTCTCGTGTCACAGTTTTCGTTGCCATACTCCTCCGAAACGGCTTGACCGATTCCTCTGAAATTTGGTAAGCATATTGGGTAGGTCTGAGAATCGGCCAACATCTATTTTTTATCCCGATATTCCTTGTATGTGGTAGTCGAGCACGCTTCGGCACGAATTGGGCCAGCTCGCACCGGGGAAGTACCACACCCCCACAGAAGACCGGCGTGAAATAGCATTCTGCTGTGTTTCGTTCGGTGAGTGGGGGAGCCGGAGGCCCATATCCTTTTCCTTCCCCTTCCCAGTCCTCTCCTTTATTCCTCTCGCCAATCCTTTCTTAATCCCTTCCCAATTTTAAGTCGGCAATCCATTTGTAGAGGCGTAAGGTCTGTAATCGACTTTACGCCTCTACAAATGTTCATGGGCGGTGGTAGCGCTTACCATCAGGCGTCCCACCAGCTCCATTGCCGACTATGACATAAAAAAAAAAAAAAAAAAAAAATTCCTACGGGATACGGACTTACGCGGGTGAAACCGCGGGGCGCAGCTAGTATGCATATAATAATAAGTCGGATTGTCTCAATCAGAATATAAATAATATTTATTATTAATTTTGATAGAAGAATTAATAATTCTAATGTAGTGATGATTTATTACACCCATATAGTATACTGATTGTCCCACATAATTACTTCATCTTCATGTGAACACGTTTAGTTTCGGTAATTCCAATTAGCGACTCGAAAGTAAAGGACAAAATATAAAATGCTGTAAATTTTAAATCGCATTTCGTACGAGATCCTGTTAAAGCCAAGAATTTAAAATTTAACTTCGTAAAAGCAAAGCGACGTATGAGCACTGTAAGCGGCACAGAAATTAAACAGCAAGCAATTACGTTCGGACGTAATTTACATATTTAAAATAAACGCGTAAATGATAATTGCAGAACTCTCATTGCTCTGCTATTTTATTCGACTAGTGTGTTTACGGACAGTGTGTAACAATGGTTTAATAATGTTTCATTATTAAACCATTGTTATATATTGCGTTATCAATAGATGTTAAATCAATTATTTTCCACGGAAATTTGAATGTTCTAGAACAATTTAAAAATGACGAACGATTTGAATTTATCAAAACCCTAAACCGCGAGATAAGTGTGACCAATAAAAGGGAATGGTAGAAAAAAAATGTCTCCTTCCGTGACCTCTTATAATATGCCAGTCACGTTTTTCGAAGCAGGTAAAGGTATAAGTAAATCAAATTTATTCGTAAGAACAGTCTGGGTTTGGTAAAAAGGTTACATAGTTTATTTTAAAGAGATGTCTAACTTTTAACAAGGACATTTCTTGTTTTCTATCTAAATGCTGCTTTGGAAGAGATTTTCGAGGAAAAACGCAACTTATTTAGAACTGTACACGTAAGTTTGTGAACTTTGTCACTACCTCATTTTAAATCTTGTAGTAAGTAGGAAGAAGTTATCCTTGATTAACTGGAGTGTACGGTGGTGAAGTTGAAAGTTCAAATAAAGAGAAGTGAGCTAATAAGTGGACGTGTTTGTTGTAAGAAGTAGCAATGGGTTATATATTGTTTTTTCAATTGAGATTGCGAGTAGTAAAAGATGGCTGGGAAGGGAATTTTATGTTGATAACCCTGAATAAAAAATTGTTGTGTTCATAAATTACTGTTTATTTACCGCTATTATACAAGATAAGTAAGTTCACTATGATTTTATATTCCGTAAAAAAAAAGCTTAAAACGGAACTCTATAGGGACATTATCTGTCTCTCTGTCCGACTGTCCGTTCGCCTATCACAAGGCTGTATTAATCTAATAAACCCTGATAGTTTACCGTTGAGATGATGACTTCCCATTACCGCTATAGCGACAGATAATAAAAAATTGAGTTTAAGCAGCGGGTGCCACGGTCATAAATTGGATCTGTGATCATTTCTTTTTTACAGTTATTCTTTAAATTATTTATATACCGATACTATACGATTTTGTTATTAACTGTCATTCTCGTTTTATGTTTTCGCGAGAAAATATATCCTTCATGGATTGATCGTCAGTAATGTAATTGACTATTGAGCTAAAATAGAAAATAAAAGAATGTGCAATAGCGTTTAATTGTGTAATAATTTATATAGTACATGAGAACAGAGTAACTTTTGCACACATTGTGAAAAAATATCTTTTGTATCAGACATATTATTGCGATATAACGTAATTGGGAACGCTTAAGTTGACGAAAGCACTATAACAATAACAATTTTATTTCCTTGTTAAATTGAACACGTATTGAACGTTCATAAGTCGTTGAGGGTACGGGTTTCATTTATATCCTGGGAAGGTATTATTACTACGTGTTCCTCATAACATATTTATTTTTGATTTGGAACGGTTAATTTTATAGCGAACTTGAGTATTGGAATTCTGAAAAATTCAGAGATCAAGCAATTTATGTTTAAAAAAGCCCCGACTTAATTTTGTGTTGGAGGCCATCTTGGATTCGAAATTTGAATTACACATTTTATTAGCCCTTTCTTTTGATACCCATATTCATCGAAAAATCGATACTATCAACAGTTTAATGACATGTGACATCTGTCAGTTTGCATTTGGCGCGCGAAGTGGAATAGGAATGTTTACTTGGAACTTAATCGATTACTTAAACAATTATAGTAATAATATATATTGAATCAATGTGCGTATTTTCGTTTATAATTAACAGTTTTCCAAAAAATCTGGAATTTATGAGGGAACTATAAATTATTAGCTGCGCCCCGCGGTTTCATCCGCGTAAGTCCGTATCCAGTAAGAATATTGGAATAAAAAGTTGCCAATACGTTATTTCAGTTGTCCAGCTGTCTACGTACCAAATTTTATTGCAATCGGTTCAGTAGTTTTTGCGTGAAAGAGCAACAAACACACACACAACCTTACAAACTTTCCGGTTTATAACATAAATAGGATATTAGTAGGAATAGTAGGATAGGATTGGGTATAATAATATTAATAGTACTTTAGCTATCCAAGCTAGAATTGAAAATATCATTCTGTATTAAATATAACTCGCAAATCTAAATGGAAAAATAAATAAACTACATAATAAATGGCACAGTCTGTTATAATAGCATTATGACCTCATTTCTCCTTTTGTCTCGCAGAATGGTATCAAAATCTTAAACAATCTTCGTGCGACGTCCAATAATAAATTTAATTCACACAGAAGCTTATAACAG
Organism: Zerene cesonia; assembly: GCF_012273895.1. Taxonomy (NCBI): domain Eukaryota; kingdom Metazoa; phylum Arthropoda; class Insecta; order Lepidoptera; family Pieridae; genus Zerene; species Zerene cesonia. The sequence goes on from NC_052119.1 coordinate 4,967,745, forward strand.
TTGCACTATTTCAGTTTATTTTCTATCTAACGTACGTATACATACTATAAGTAGCTTCTCCGAAAGGGTTTGACCGATTTTTTTAGGACAAAATTTGTGTTTTTATTCTGTAGGTTTGTGAATTAGTCGTAATTCGTAAACTATTTTTAATACCCTTGGAGATAAGGGTGTCCTGTCAAAACAACCTTTGCCAGGTCAGGCAGTATTTATATAATATTAGCTGTTCACTCCGCTCTGGTGGACTTATTTACTTTATTTTATTTCTTTTTTCATTTATACTATAATATAATATTAATAAAGTGGACAAGAAATCCAAAAAAATATAGAAGTCTCTTTCTTGAGTCATAATGTTGTTTGACGCGACTTAAATGCATAAGTTTTAGATGTGTATGTGTGTGTGTCATTATCTGTATACTAATATAAATATTATCTGTATACTAATATAAAACTGAAGTGTGTTTGTTAATTTTTTTAAACAAGCTTCCCTCAGAGCACTCGTTCTGGTTGAACATTTGGTTTTTTGTTCAATAGTCCATTCATTGAAGAAGGCTATAATCTATCATCATGTACCTGCGTTGTTGGTAAAACCACATATACGTAAAACGGAGAAATATAAAATCTTTTACTAATTATATCAGAGGATAGAAATAATTAAATTGTAAACAATGAAGCAGTTCCTTTCAGATTCTATTTTTTAACAAGGGTCACACCAGAAATATTTATATTAACATTTTCATTAACACTTAATTTTTAATTTATATGTAGTCATAATTATTATTATATAGACTTACTACAAGTAAAATTATAATATAGCTAAGTGGTAATTATTTTTATTTATTTGACATGTGTGTATATTACATGTTATTGCCTTAGTTCTCCTTGTTTCTACTGCAAAGTTTTTATTTCTCTGAAGAACAAAAAAATAATTATATGGTATAAATCATGATGTCTGTAATTAATGAATAATGATGAATAAATAACCAATGTAGATAAATGCTTGTATTTAATATTTTATTTTTAAAACCTTGCAATGATTTATTTATGAGAAATTTTTAAAGAATAGAAAAGTTAATCACGAGGCTATTGTTTCCACGTTTTGGCAATAAAAAAGACGCGGATTTGAATCCCGCCTCATGATGATATTTTTTATTCTTTAAAAAATTCTCAAGTGCTTCTTCTAATCTACTCTAATATAATAAAAAAATATATATTTCATTTATTCATTTTGGCACGAAATAAAGCACAAGTTGATACCAAAGTATTGTGATGAATTATAATACAACATAATTACATATTCAACAAAACAAACACAACACTTACAAGACACATCTATATATGTTCTTTTCGAAGTTCGAAACAATAGTGCTACAGTTTATAATTTCTTAGGCACTTATTTAAAATTAACCTTCCTCTCCGGAACTTTTGTAGCAGCATACTACAATTGCTTAAGTAACTTTGTGTTATAAAATTCTTAAGCTTTACCTTTTGTTTTAATTAGTTATGATCGTTAGAATACCAAGTTTTTATTAGCTTTTTAGTGGGCACTTATAAGGAACGAACAAAATGTGCCGTATTACTTTCTTGTTAAGGTTGAATTATAGGGACATGTATTGTTAAAATATTTCAAATGAGATGAGTACTCTACGTGATATTTATATATCAAGTAACTAACCGGCCAAGTGCGTTGCGGGCCACACGACTCCCCTATAGAGTATATTATAAAGTCGTAAAATGGAGGTAATGATAAACGAAATTAATAACAATAATAATAAATCTTTATTAAAACCTGTTAAAATTGTACATTTATATTCGTAGAAGCCTGTGTTAGTAATACATATTGTATACCACGTGTACTGCAAAATTGAATTATGAACAGCGTAATGTTCTGTGGCGACATAGTTTTTTAGATTTTTTTTATTTACACCCAGGTTCCACAAAGTACATACTTAATTCTGTCTTTTTTACGTAATAACGGGCAACTATCGGTGGTTGCCTGGTGGTAAGTTATCACCACCGCTCATTTGCAGAGTTAGGGCAATTACATTTCGCGCTTTTTAAGGGGTATTAGATGAAGAAAGGATTGGCGAAGGGAACAATGGAACTGGCTGGAAAGGATGAGGCTAAGGGTCTCCGGTTCCCTCACTCACCGAACGATCACGGTAACATGCTACTATTTCACGTCGTGGGGGTGTGGAACCTTCTTATAGACCAACATTTTTTTTTAAGTACAGAGAATAAGAAAAATCGACCATTCGGGATTCGAATATGCGTGTTGCGATGTCTTACCACTCGGCCACAACTCTTACTCTTATAACATTTATTGTTTGATAAACGTAAATTGTAATAAAGTAGAGATACAAATGATGGCTTTAGACCTACCAAAATACTGGTCAATTTTATTACATTTTATATAGGAAAATTTAATATTTGTGCCTGTAAGAGAAATTTCCAACAATAATAAACTTCTACGTTAAGATAAATACGTCACATAAAATCAAATAGTTAATAGGTCCTTTTGATAATCAGCCATGTGGACCGGTTTCTCCAGACAATAGACAAAGGCGAACGTTTGAATTGATTTTGTGAGGGTAGATTTAATTTCCGCATACCGAAGATAAATTTTAGGCCAAAACTTTAGTGCTAGTGAGAATATACTTTGTGGCTTATTGATATCTCAAATAACACATTGAAATAAAAACCACAATGCATGTTTTTGTAACACGTACCGTGTAAGGTTTCGCTTGTAGTCGTACGGAATATACATTAAACGGTCGTCATGGCAACACAATATATGGAATGGTTTATGTATTCTTTTCTTTCGAAGGAGCAGTTCAAGGATTTGTTTTTTTTTGCAAATAAATGTTTTGGAAATACTTTGTATAAAATTCTGATGTATGTCATCCTAAAAATATTTTTTTTTATTATAGTACCAAACATTCCGGCAAATCCTTTGGTAAAAGTGTTGTTTGATATAATTACGGATATACATTCTATACATATACATTCGGTTGTTGATTTTAATGATGAAAATCTCCATTGAATCTATTCTAGAGAATTCGAGAGAACAGAATCATTAGTCGGCGTAGATAAGACTTAATTAACTCTTTATATCAGCACTCTATATTTTGCCAACTCATCGCCGTGAACACTGCAGTCTTGCAACCCAGTAATTAGTGTCATGTCAGCTATTTTTCCCACGTTCATTGTTTTATATCAGGTATAATTCTATGCAGTCAGGTAGGTTGAATTGAATATGGTAGATCTACAATTAACTTATCTATTATGGGTCGATGTATATGAAAAAAATCAATGCATAAAACGTGTGGCTTATTTTATCCCTTTAGGGCAGGAATTGGTCAAAATAAACATTATGATTATATTTGTTTAGCCTAATTTAATAATTATATTCAGATTAAATACATTAAAAGATAATAAACCCTTTCGATGTAACTGATATCCCACAATGAACAAAGAGAAAGGACATTGGGTTGTTATAATATGTCGATATAATAACTTTGTATATAAATTATTATAACAATACCAGATTGGTGATTTAATGTTTAGTATTAACTTACTTAAACGGGTATAATAATAATGAAGTTATACCTGCATCAAGGCCGACCTGGAGAAAATTATATGTGTATTTAATATTGTAAACGTTGGTCTCAATGCTAATCACCATATAAATTTACTTTTACTTTATCTTTGCTTTATAATCTGACTAACGTTCGTATTAAAATATATATTTCATAATATTATCCACATCGCGGCTATAAAAGAACTAAAAAACGGCACATCTCGTTTATACACTGGGGAAATTTCATATATACTCTCTCACAGATTGACCCAGAAAATTTATCGATGCAATAATACCCATTATTTTGATAAAAAAATTATACAATATGTTAATATGAGGTCGTATCGAAGTTGTTTTTAAATGTTTTTTTTCAGTTGGGAATTGTCGGATGGTATGAAATAAATCTAGCTGAGAAAATTATTAATCAGTACATTGTTATTTGTAGTATAAATGATCTTCATTGATAATATATCCATAAGCATATAAATTCAGGCGTCATAATGTGCATGACTAGTTAAAATTTAGATTATTCGTATCTACTCTGGGTTTGTTTCTTGAAGGGTAAAGAGCTTCATTAATATCGTTATCGAAAAATTTTACCTGTTACGTTTTATCATTTCAGATAATTTTTAAGCATTATCAATTTGGGAAATTTGTGAAATTTTTCTATAGAAAATTAAAATGCACAAAATATGAGCACATATTTTACAATATTACCATTAATCATCCAATTGTATCAACCCACTTAAAATATATCCCATAAAATATTGATTTTATTATAGATATAAAGATTTATACCTATACTAGCTGACTCGGCAAACGCTGTTCTGACTCACTTTTATCATTAAGGGATATGAAAAATAGAAAATAGCCGATTCTGAGACCTACCTGTTATGCAGACAAAATTTCATAAGAATTGGATCAGCCGTTTCGCAGGAGTATGGTAACTAACATTATGACACGAGAATTTTATAAAGAGACTATCTGACTCGGCAAACGCTATTCTGCTTTACTCTTATCATTAAGGGATATGAAAATTAGATGTTGGCCGATTCTCAGACGTACCCAATATGCGCACAAAATTTCATAAGAATCGGTCTATAATTTCGGCAACTAAAATTGTGACACGGTAATTTTATATATAAGATTATATGTTTATTCTCATTTAAGTGTCAAATCATTGTGAAACATAAATAAATGTTTTGTTCCCTGATTGTGTCGTGTCACTCATTTCATAACAGATTGATATCCAGCGTATTGTTAATTACCACACGAAACATTGTGGTGATATTATTTACAATTAGCGCCCGTTGCCCGGTATTTATCATGCACATTATGCATAATTTAGACGCTTAATGTTACGAATTGGCCCCATAAATAATACAATTGTCAACATTATGAAAATGAAGGAATTACGTGATCGCTCTGGTGTTGCCACGCTAATATTTAAGTTCGGAGAATATCAAATACGGCATTTTCCTTTTTGCGTTCGAGCCTCGAGCTAAATTAAATTAAGAGCCTTTTTGTGACCATTTTGTTTTAATTGAGTTGTAGTGGTAATGAAATAGTTTTGGGGAAATGACATATTTTTTTATAAGTGATTTCTTAGTTACATCTAGTTCTAACTGACGATAATATTGTAGTGAATAACGGGTTTTAACGGTAACGCGTCTATTTTATTTATGCTCTGCCCTTTTCCTCTCTTTGTTTTTATTTTGTCTCTATACATCCGCTTCTCTGAAAGAAATCGCAATGTATCAATAAAAATCCATTTAATTTAATATAGTTTTGAGTTTTAATTTGAAATAATTTAGAGCAATAAAGCATATGAAAATAAATAAATAAGTGATATCATTTTTAAATATTCATCAGACACTTTTTCTATAATTAATATACCATTAGAATAGAACGTTCTTTTTTATTACATAAAATAATAAATTTAATTACCAGTAAGATTTATTTTATAAAAAAAAAATAAATTAAACAAAAAAATTATATGCATTGAAAATCAGCTTTATCTTTACAATTTCCATTATAAAAGTTTTTTATCGCGGGAAATGTTAAAATGCGCGTACTATTTCCACTTCTAAGTATTCTATTGTTTGTTATCTGAACAAGTGGACTTGGAAAAAATACATCAGCAATATATTTTTACAGTACTTCGACAACCTTTCAGGCCCCACGTGTTGACATGTAGACAGTTTATTTCCTACAGTTTATGGCGATGTTTCCAATCATCGTGCCCGTATTTCCGGGAGATAGATTGTCGGCGGCAATCCCAAGCTTCCAAAGAGCATGCAGATTGTAATCAGGTTCATTGCACTTTAGTTCAAGTTTCACTGGACACAACAGTGTTTGAAAATATAGTCACAGTGTGCCTGCATTGTACTCGTATATAGATGTATATGCATTCTACACGTAATGAAATGAAACGATACTGTTTCCTGAGAGAATCCTGGATTTTGCATTTCTATGAGACTTTCTACGGTTAACAGACTCTTCTACACATTTTGATCGTGCCTTCTGCATAATCGGGATGTAAAATAGGTATGAATAGTGTTGGAACTTTTATTATTTCTCTTTCAATTTCATTATTAATTATATGCAATACAACTCTTTGTATGACAGTTGATGACATGTTTACGACTGTGAGTACTCATGTTATATGCAGTGGAACAACTGTCTAGTAGACTATCGATTTTGTGTTATTCTATTAACAAGATGTAGCGGTGATTAGCCAATCATTCAACACCTTTGATGTCTTATTTCTAGTATAGGAAAAAATTAAGAAGCTATCCAACTTTTTAATAGAGGTTGAAACTTAAACGTCTGGATGGTTATAATTTAACAAATATTGTAGATAATAGAGAAATACACTTTGTAATGCTTAGGTACCTACGTTAATTTCTTTTTTTATGTAATAGCGGTTTAACTGAGCTGGTAGTTCACCAGACGGTAAACGATTATCCCCCTAACAATATTTTTTTAGAGAAAAACACCGAACAAAATAAAGTGTTATTTAACGTCGATCTTCAACGTGGGTGTGATCACCCACGTTGAAGATACCCGGTCATAAGATACCCGGCCTTACCCGGTGCGAGCTGGTCCAATTCGTGCCGAAACGTGTTAGACTACCACACAATGATTTTAAAATTATTATGACATATATCTGCTTATAAAATTTTGTAAAATTATAGAAGAATTATGGTATAAATTATAGGAGAACTGTTGCGATATATTATGTATGTTATGTATACTGTATATTATGTACGTTTATTTAAACAATTGACATAATTTCTTTATTTAGTTAAATAAATAAATAATCACACTTACTGATGTATATTAGGTAAATATTTATCTTCTAATGAGGCAATTATACGGTTAAGCAATTAATAAGATCAATAACAAACTTAACGAAGGCTCAACATATTTTGTGAAAATGTATTTGAGAAATAGGCAAAATAATTTCGACATTGAAGCACTCATAAATAATCATAATAATATTACTGGTTCATTGATTATTACCAAGTTTCTATAATACTCTTGAGTTCCAAAGAATTGAATCAACATTTGAAAGGAACAATCTAAAAATAAATAGTGAAAATTTTTATTCAAATTGTTTTGAAATAACTTTGAAAGCACAATCATTTTTAGAATTTTATCTTAATAGGTCAACATAATCTATAAGTAAGCTATTCTTGTTCACAAAGTAGCAATAAAGCGTATAATAAAATGTCACAAAAGGTCAACTAATGGCATTATGCAAATGAATGGTTTCACAAAAATGGTAAAAAGTCAATTAAGAACATAATTAAAATTTCTGTGTACTTCTGTGGTTCGCGTCATGCCGATATTAATCAGTTTTTATACTTTATTATAACAGAAGAGCTTGGTAATTAATTCCAGCGAATAAATGGTTTCAATATAATGCTATTTCTTGGGGTGTAATTGGGGAGGTTATGTTTTGTTTGTAAATTTGAACTTTTTCAATGTTGTTTGTGTACTTTTGATTGGTTGGCGAGTCGTAAGCAATAGATTTTTAGACTCTTATTCTTTTCCTTTGCCTTATCCCTTTAATTGACTTCTTTGGTTCCTGGCAAGATGATGTGTATGAGAAGGAGGAGAGTCGTATATTGCAACTTCTTTAAAATCCTTATCTTCATAAAAAAGTGAACGCACATGCTGACTGTTTCATGATAACTAAAAACATAACATTAAAGATGTATAATAAAGACAATTAAATAATATCCTTACATCGTAAACCATAAGTTCGTCAAAAACAAACATTGTAATCGCCATGAAACCTTTCCAAACACAATTTATTTCTCAAGATAACAAAGGATATATTTTCAATTACGTTGCGAACAACATTTGGACGAATATATGTGTTCGCGAAAAATGACTGCAATTTGTACTTGCTTCCTTGTTGACTGATTTTTATCATGTGACTGGAATGAAGAAGTTGGTAAACTATGCCATATCGGTGTAATCAACAATTGTATGTATGGCTTTATATTAAATGTCAATATTTTAATAAATCACTCTCTTTAGTATTTTGTGAGTAATCTGTTACACTCATATGTTCGTGTAATCAGAGTTGTAAGGCTAATTCACACAGACTTCAGACTTCATTCAGTCATACAGTAATCAATCGTAGGTTTAAGCTGTGACTATGATTGCAAGTTTTATAGAGAGAGAATTTAAATATTCATCATCTATGTCGAGAAATCGCAAAAATTTTTATATTTACCAAGGGTCGGTGACAATACAATAATTTTATTAGTTTCCCTTATGTCATCCTGAGGATCGCCAGGATCGGATAAAAATTAAGTTGATCCTATCGTTAAAGCATCTTTTAAATTTCTTTAAACAAAATATTTCATTGATTTATCTAATTATCCTATATGAATATGTCTGTTTTGCTTCCACCTTCACTAAAACGTTTATGTAAATAAAGTACAAATAAGTTTCATATTATTATTGCTTAAAATAGATATACAATAGAGCAATCTTTAAATTTCAGATACGACATGTAATACGTTTTCATATCCATATTTAAGCAATGTTTCATTAAATCCGAAAGGTATGTACTAATTTCTGATTATTCAAAAAATATTTCCGAATCTTATAAAAATTGGACAATGCATAATTAATACAAACGTTATTGTTTTTTGTATGAATAATCATCTTAAAGTGCTAAATAGAAAAGCACTACGAATGTTAGATACGAGATTATATATTGAGTGCTACATCAAGGATCATAAATCTTTATATTATTGATATATATTTGCTTAGTGCCTGATATAAATTGTTATGCAACGTGATTTTTATAATACCAAGAGGATTCAGCTCATCCCTAACCCGATCTTGAAAGATATTGATAAAGCTGGATTTCCTTGGCGTCTGATTGATTGAGAGGTTACTAAACAGCCAACTATTGATCAGTGTTCTTAAGACTAGATGAATTGGCTCTTTAAGTATTTCAGCTTGTGGCGAGGAATGTTTTTTTATTTTATTTTGATAATGTTATTTTATACCTAGATTATATGACACTAGGTTCCCTTCCGCGGTTTTATCAGCGTAGTTAAATGAATAAATAGGCTGTCCGGCTTCTCCTCATTGTACTCGAGATGAAGGCTATTCTAAATCTATTCTCGAACCTCAAACTAATACTTTCCCTAATCGGTTTAGTAGTTTTGGCGTCAAGAGACAGACAGACAGTCTTTTAGTTTTAGAAGTTTCCTTTCTCATCTTTATTAAAGGATTTTTATTAATTGATAATAATGCTTTAGTTTAATATGCTTATGTCGTGACTATAATATCATTCTTATTCTCTTACTAACAGTTAATCCTATGGATTCCT
>NC_052119.1:4978184-4994136 GCF_012273895.1 Zerene cesonia
GATTCTCTTACTAACAGTTAGGGAGTTCTGATATCATATGAATTCATAACTTTATTACACCAACTTCATCAATAATTCTTATTTAATAAAACGCTATGCGTAATAACAAGCTAATTCAGTTCTATTAGTGAGAATATTTGATAGCTATCTGCTGACACGAGATCTTCTAATTTATTGCTTGACCTTTGTTAGCTCTGCTTTTCAGTATTCAAGGCCGGTTGTCGGAATTCTAGGATAATAAGGCTTTTGCCAAGAAAATATATCATTTGTTGAATTATATCCTACGTGCGATGAGGGACTGTGGAATGATATATGGGAGACGAAATGTGATATAGTCATATACGTACATACCAGTCGCTTTTTCGGGTTTGTCAGAGCTGTAAAGAAATAAAGCGGTAACTATTATCTTGAGGGGCTAAAGTTGGCTTAAATATTGTATTAGATATGGGTAACTTCAATTATATGTCTATTAAACAAAGCTTTACTTTTAATGATCCTAGATATTATAACAATATTTGTGTAACAAATTTATTTGTACCCGTAGGTAAATAATTGGTTACTCTGTAAATTTAAAATACTTATTTAAAGTGATACATTTTTTTTCAAGTAAAATTTATATTTTTCTTACGTTATACTATTGAGTTGGGCAAGGAGACGGTAAGTAACCTGGGTGGTAAGCGATATCCATCACCCATGAACATATGCAGAGCCTCTTACTGCCCTTACTGCAAATGGATTGCCAATGCTATAGAATAAAGGTTAATAAAGGATTGATCGGGTATAAAGGAAAGGGCAGGATAAAGAAAAAGATGCGGGTCTACGAAGTTTTATTAAGGATTTTTATAAGTGGTTTAATTTGTTATACAAGTTTAGCGAACATGGATTTAGAGAAAAAGCTGTTTTAGTATAAGAATTAATTATTTTTCTTGAATATTAATGTATCAAGCCGTGCTATAAAATAAACAGGAAAAAGTGCATTGCGCGGGTGCAAATTTCAATCATCATCATCATCAGCCCTTACATGTTCCCACTGCTGGGACACAGGCCTCCTATGAGGGTTCAGGCCATAATCCACCACGCTGGCCAAGTGCGGGTTGGCAGATGTCACATATCGTCGAACTTTTGATTCTCGGACATGCCGGTTTCCTCACGATGTTTTCCTTCACCGTTTTAAGCAGTGATGATGTTATCCACATGTGCAGATAAATTGAAAAATCAATTTATTTACTACACGCTCGCCCGGTCTCGAACCCCGACTTATCGATTTTGAAGTCCGAGGTTCTCACCATTGAGCCACCACTGCTTTTAATAATTTTACCTTTATACTGTCAATAATAACTGGGTGATCCCATTTCAATGCTACAGAATTTATTAATTGGGTCATAAGATCCGTTGATTATTCAGATATAATTTTACAAAGAACAAAATTTTCATTAATTTACGTCAATTTGAAAGCTTACTTTGATGGAGTCTTTTAATATTGTAATAAAGCTGTTTAGGTGGATGGAGTTTTAAAAGGTTTTTTTGCGACCCTGACTTTTGCCAGGGGCATAATTTCTCTATACCAATATTATACAGAAGATGTATTTCTTTATTTCATTGTTAGTAATGGTTTTACTCAAAAACGATTTAAAATTTCTTTTACCAAAAGATGTCTAATCGCTACTGAGTAACTAAGGGTATTTTTTATTCCGGATCGACCCGAACAAAGTCAAAGCAAGCAGCTAGCTAGTAACATATTGGGATCAACAGATCATTTATTTAATTTATTTAGAAAATAAATAGGTGTTCGTGGTAAAAAAATAGGAAGTTTATTATATAATAAAGACTGATGCACTTCTAGTTTCAACATTTTCCCACTAAAGAATTTTCCTTGACAACTGGGATGACAGATTTTACGTAAGGATACAGCATAAATTTCTAATAACAAACATGTTTATTTATTTATGAACAATCGATTATAAAATTAATTCCGATTGTCCTTAATATGAAATAGAAATTGAGCTTTCATTAATTATGTATACACATTGTTATTGGGTTTGTTCATTAGGCTGTTTTAATATTATTATACAAACGATTCTATTTGATCAGCTTTGATTGGGAGTGCTCAAATTAGCACCCTTAATTAAACATGAAATCTCATAATATAATCTGAAGTAACGCACTACGTGCTTCATATCGTAATTATATTTGACTAGCTTTGTTAAGAAACAAAAAGATCATTTTAAACAGTTTTTAATATATACTATTATAAGAGGTAAAGTTTTTCAGTTTGTGATGTTGTAAGCTGAAGCCTGTGGATCTACTGACCTGACTTTTCTAATAGAAAACCAAGATATCTGTGTCATAGACTATGTTTTATTTTGTTTTTCCCAGTTCAATCCGGGTATAGCCGAGACCGCTAGTTATGAATAAAGTGAATTAAATCCATTGTATGGATTATGTGATATTAATTTTCCACACAGCATTATTTGAACTATTTATCTTTTATAACACACTATCATTTTTACACAAATTGGCAGACTCTAATAATCCGGGTATTATGTAGTTTGAAACTTCAGACTAGGTCGGCGGGTGTAAGTTAAACTTTTAGATTTTATTAAGAAACTTAGAATGTTCCTAAAAAATAAACGGAAAACTAAATGAAGGCGATCAATTTGAATAATGAAAGCTCTTATTATAATCGGGATCCAAGTACACGTACGAGAGTTTTTGATCGTTAAGCCAACGAGTTTTGAACACTGCAGAAAACTTCTCTAAAGCAGATTTAATAATTGAAAGTTTCTATTGATAAGTTCTATTGAAAATTGCATTTCTGTACCAGAGTAAAATTGCCTCTAAATCAGTCGTTGTCCTAATTTATTGTTATTGCCGACTTTAAAATATCTTAATGGACGGTTTGTATTTGAGCGAGCCATGTACAAAGGAAACAGTATGTAAATTTTGCAAGTATTGTCTTAACATTGTGAAATAAAACTGTATGTACTTAATAAAACTCACTGTAGCCATGTTACACTTGGAATTTTCAAGACTAGCTAGACGCAAGAGTAGTGTAAATTTTTCAAAAGTTAATACTCTGTTCTTTATAGAACGAGCAATATGCATGTATTTTGTGGGAGTTGTTTTCTGTTATGAAAAGTTGATGTGTACTAATGTATACGAAACTTACAAAGGGCTTGTAATGCAAGTAAGATTTTAGGTACGAATTGAACTGAGATAATAATATCGTATAGTTCCAGAGTTTTAAACATAAATATCAATTCTTCAAACTGCATTCTTCGAAAAGTACTTATCACTATTGGGTATCACTGATTCTGAAAGCAGTTTCTATGAAAGTAGAGAAGACTCTTGTGTTTTTCTTGAAATAAGTAATCGTGAAAGAAAAGAAAACATTGCAGTGTTTTATATTGAATTATTAATGTAAATTCGATTTTTTTGTTGCACTTTTAAATTACGTTATTGTACTTTTATGTTTAATAGAGTATCGTACGTATTATGTATATTATATGTAATATAATTAATTATTCAACACAATTTTTTTTTATTAAAAATAGAAGTGAGTGAATATGTAGGTACGCATTGACAATATAGTTTTAACTATAACGCGATTAAAAAAAAAATTGTGTGATACACAGAAGGAGATTTCTTGATATACTGTATCTGAAAAGTAGACGCAGCGCTGATTTTCAGTAGTTTCCAATTTCCAATTTCAGGTAGCAATAGGAGAACAGTCCTTATTTAAGGAAGTAAAAGCTTACTACTACGATATATCATGTTGAAGAAATCTAGATTCATTTCATTAATATCTGGCTAATACATGAATCTTTAGTATATAAAACGGAAAACTGTTTGACTAAAATATTTAGATAATATAAACGGGAATAAGTGTTCTGATAAATTATGTCAGTATAGGTCAGAAGTATTAATAATTCTCAAGGTTGAAGTTTAACTGACATTATCTGATCTCAGTTTGGAAGCCCCAGTATGCATATAAATAACTAATTTAAGTATAGATTAGCCGGTCAGAGTTTCTGGACAATTAAGTCGATACAGCAAAAAACTTCAGCTGTTCTGTGGCGCGATATTCATGGCCTATCGATTTTTCCGGGGATTTACAACGCTTCACGATATAATTGAAGGATTTGTTGAAGTGTCCCTTTTTAAACTGGCTAATACTTAAATTTTTCAGTATTCAAAAAGAGTTCCGTTTAAATTCTGTTAAAATAGCCGCCGATATTTTAGGGTGAGACGAAGCTAAAGGACAAGTAAACAAATGGTGATAATTTCCGCATTTTGTAAAAAAACAATAATTTTTAAAATTTTATTTTATGATTACATTATAGAATAGAGAAAAAAAAATAAACGATTATTAGAATATTCTGAAAAACGTTCGTACTTGGTTCTTATAAAATCTTTCTCATATGAATTGAAAACTTGAAATTTCTTCCATCATATAAATGAATTTTCCAATAAGCGTAAAGTTGGCTTTCCATTTTAAGAAGATCGTTAAGCTTCTTTTTCTCTCAAGCCGTGGTTAGTTAGTTAAAACACGTTTACAGTTTTAAACTTTGAAAGGAAATATACTAGACTAGCTGTGCCCCGCGGTTTCACCCGCGTAAGTCCGTATCCCGTAGGAATATCGGACTAAAAAGTTGCCTATATGTTACCAGTCCAGTTATCCAGCTGTCTACGTACCAAATTTCATTGCAATTGGTTCAATAGTTTTTACGTGAAAGAGTAACAAACATCCATACATCCATACTTACAAACTTTCGCATTTATAATATTAATAGGATATATTTTATATACATCGACCAGTAATGTGGCTAATGTTCAGACTGAGAATGGACTGTTTGGCTCTTTCGGCGTATTTTATCGCATTAAACATGACGAATGCGCTGATTAATGTTTGGGCAAAACAGAGATTTTTATTATTGTTATTATGCGTATATCTCCATAATACTCGGGTACCTTCAGAAGGAAAGCACCCGGTCTTTTGGAAGGCTTAGGTGGGGACACAGGTCCAGCTCGCAGAGGCCCTTTAGAGAATTTAATGTGTTGTGGGACACCAGCCGCAGCCTGCCCATGACTGCACTATAGAGATACAGACCTGGGTAGTCCGCGGCCGATGCAGTACTATAACAAAAAATTGCATGGAACAAAACTTACTATTATTAAAAAACTAGCTGCGCCCCGCGGTTTCACCCGCATAAGTCCATATCCCGTAGGTATATCGGGATAAAAAATTGCCTATATGTTGTTCCAGTTGTTCAGTTATCTATGTACCAAATTTCATTGCAATCGATTTAGCAGTTTTAGCGTGGAAGAGTAACAAACACACACACATCCTCACAAACTTTCGCATTTGTAATATTAGTAGGATTAGTAGGGTAGGATATGATAAGATAGGATGCACTGGGCAGATGTAAGCTGTTCATCCACCGTGCACTTAAGGAGGAATTTCTTATGTACTAGTCTTCTATGGAATAATCTGTTCTATGAAGCTTAATGAAACAAGCATGTTTTTTTTCTTATATTGACAAGACGAGAGTGGCAAATGACGTAATTTTTTTTTAAGTTTCAAAAATGCCAATGGTCTATTTTGTAGAATTTTATTGAACTATCACAACATCCACTTCCCGCACGTACCATGTATTTATTATCCATTCATTATTCCACAACCTGTATAAATGAAAAGGGGTTTACACTATTATTATATGAATTTTAATCACTTTAAATCTTGTTTCCAATCTAAGACGTATTTATTTTAAGTTCTGTTTACTCTTATGCGTGATTCAGGCATATTTCTACACCGTTTGACTTATAAATTTTCTGAATAGGAGGTGAATAATTAGCTAGGTGATAATTATTTTTGTTTCAGATGGAATCTTGTGTTTATACATAAAAATAAATTCCAATTTTTGTATAGTAGACTACAACCAAACCGATTTTGCATATTCTTTTGTTGTGTTATTTTGTGCACAAATTGAAAATGTGAAGAAAACTTTACATTTAACGGACTAAAGATAACGATGAGCAAAAAATAACGTATAGAGTTAAGCTAATTTCTAACTACGTAATACAGTTGCACTATATTGTAAAGCAAAGAAGGACATAAGGTATAGTAACCAATAATATACAGTTCAGTACATTGTGAAGATGTCCATAACAATGTATGTTGCTCTATATTGTTACTATGAGCTATATAGTATATGCTATTGTTTTACATGTAGTCTGAAAGCCGCTTTAGGAATTGGTAGCCAAGTGTCAATGCCATCTATCATCTATCGTATTTATCACAATGAAAATGCCCTATAAATATTATTTTGTGACTTGCCAGCCCGTCAAAAGCTGTTCTGCCTTACTCTTATCATTTAAGAATATGAAAGTAGATGTTGGCCGATTCTCTACAACTTGATATTCTCACAAAATTTCACGAGAATCAGTCCATCATACCTACGATATAAAGAGCTTATGTTCTGTTCGTGAACAAAGAACTCGTTTTTTTGGTTTTTCAAGAGCAAAATCGTAACGATTATTATTCGATACAAAATAATTGTATGCGTGTGCGTGTGCGTGTGTGTGTGTGTGGGTGTGTGTGTTAAGTTTTCTATGGAAAAATAAAAGAAAAAAAAAATATTTAAGGTTTTTAAATTCGAAAGGTATCTCAATCTGGGTATAGTTTGGTTGGTTAAAACTGACGTTAGCGTTATCTTTGAGGACAAATACAAGCATGGTATTGTATCAAAACGTTTATGCATTTCAATGAAATATATCTGGTTAAAGTCAATAAAATAACACGCACAATCTCGCACAATTACATCGCCGCTAGTGTAATTTTTTTATTGTAGTAAATTGCATAAACGACACAAAGAGTTTTCAATGGAATACGCACTCTTAAGTAGATTTTAATTGCTTTTATCTAGATAAAACTATTTAAAAGCGCACCAAACTTTTGGTTATGCATCACAGAAGTTTTTAGTTGAAAACAAAAGAATAGAGCGAAAGTTGGCAAGCTCGCATGCTAGCTGCAAACGCACTGGTCAGTTGCAAATTATTTATGGTTCTTTTATTTACGTAGAACTTTTAACTGGTGTGTTTTAATGACAACCTTTTTGTTTGTACGTAATGTTATTTCGATGAATACAGTTTTATTTTCACGTAGGTCTTAGAATATTATTACGATACATTGAATATTTAAATCATTAATCAGTCGAGACTAATTGCATGTATAGAGAAATTTAATATTTAAAGGGATTTATCCATCAATTTCATCATTAAAATGATCAAAATTCATCATTTTAATAATGAATTTTAATAAGGACCACAATATAGTAAATTTCCGCCATAAGTAACAGTCATATTATACCGTGTCTCATTGTAAGTTTCATCGTAATTAAAACATTATAAGGAGCGAAATAACTTCTTTTATCATTTGTGTTTGAAGTTTTTTCAATATACTTTATATTGCATACAACTTCCCGACATAAAGTGGACTGAGATAAGTCAACAACTTTTGCGGCAAACGATCACCTTATTTCCGCCTCATATTCTAAACTGAATATCTCAATACAGTGCATATATTATTGAGTTTTATAGATGCAATTTTTCAATGACATTTTAATGCAAAGTCTTATACATATAAATTCTCATCTGCTTCTTTGCTTACTTCATGCACGTGCGTGAAAGTATTTTAATATATTATGACGCTGTGATGAAATACTTTCTTCTAAGGTTTTATAACTCGATGCTTAGCGTAGAAATGCTCTATTATTATAATTAAGTGAAACATCAGGAGAAAAACACGAAGGTTTATTTTGAACGCGACCGATAGATTGTTTTCAAATTGGTAACGTTAGAATTAAAAAAATAATTCGTTTACAAGACATTTAAGGACGCATCAAAGGGTATTAGAAAGAGCATTATAATCGTGTATTCTAAAATTTAAATGTATTTTAATTACAAGTTAAGTTAATAAGTCATTAGTTTTAATTATCCCAGAGAGAATAACAAGGGATAATATAAATTTCTTTAGTAGATAAACATATAATACGTTTATGCAATTGAATGTGAACGAAGGTGAAATTGAAACAAACCTTTTCTCATCCCATAATAGTTCAGAATTTAGCGCCAGCTATAACTTGTATCGTCTAAACACCACACATGGCTAAAGATAAAACGTTCTCACGCCGACGTTTATGAATGAAAGCGCATCCGTATTTTCAAGATGTAAATGTAAAATGGGATATACAGCGTAGCGGAACTGATTTACTGCTTTTCTTTCTACGACCGAAACAAGGCGTTGTTGCAGAAAATGAGCTTAATTCCGTGAACAAAGTTAGCAAGTTTGAAATTTCCCAAACTAAAAGGAGGCCTCTAGCGATCACTACGCTGTGCCCAGCATAATAAGATAGTTGTGTGTCTATTGAGCCTGCTTTTGATTGTTGATTCTTGTAGGCGTTTACTTTTCATTCATTTTGTAATTTGAGCGTCAGTCGGGCAGAATATCATTTATTTAAAGAGCCCGTTCAGAGGCTTCGCTTTCTAGGTAAATAAATATTAATTTTGAATTCTGCTATAGAAGCAGAATTTTCTGAGATCACATTTTAGGCTACTGCGCAACGTTTGAAAATATATTTAAACTAGCTGCGCCCCGCGGTTTCACACGCGTAAGTCTGTATCCCGTAAGAATATCGAGTTAAAAGTTGCCTATGTGTTATTCCAGTTATCCAGCTATCTACGTACCAAATTTAATTGCAATCAGTTCAGTAGTTTTTGCGTGAAGGAGCAATAAACTCACACACACACACACATCCTTACGAACTTTCGCATTTATACTATTAGTAGGATATGATATGATTAAGGAAGTACTTTTGATCGACAAAAGAGAACAATTGTATCTCCAACAATATGCTAGTAGTGTCTGACAATTTGGACTGTTAACAAAAGGGAAATTGAAATCAAATATGTGAATTCGTAGTTGTGTATTGTGATATTTTAACAGATTGAGAGAAACAATCAAATATTGTTATTCTGAACACAATAGCTGACACAAATTAATGTCATATTTGAATTTTGTCCTAATTTAAGATAAACCCAACCTGTATTCAATCCTCATTAATTGATGGCTTGATGGATTGTGTGAGAAAAAGAAAACAGCATTGTAGACCAATGAATTTCTTGTTTAAAAGCAACTACCCCTAGCTTACATAAAAGTGTACGTAGGTAAAATTACAAAAACAAAACATTAAATTTACGTAGTATATAATGAAAGGAATGAATTTTGACCTTTTCAGTACCTCGGAACATCAATTAAAAAAACATATGGCTAATGCCTTTTTCAAGCATTGAATCTGCGGGATTATAATTCAAACGACGTTTAATTACATTATAATACACAATGAAACGTAAAACGAATACATGTGAAAACTTGTAATTGGCCTTATTCTCTTTTTTCATTTTACTACAACTGTACTTATAGCTGTAAGTTTTCTTTTTATTAAATAAATAAATATGCAATATCTTAATTTAGCTTACAAATATAAGGTAATGAATACAGAAGATAGGACACTCTTTTAACTCGATAATGTACCTCGAAGAAAAGTTCTAGCTCAACTCTGAAGCAGTTGGGAATATAATTCCCAAATATAATATATGCTTGTAATATCAATTTCATTTAAGTAACGTCACACTAATCCACCATTTACAGGGAAGCCAGAATAAATTCATAATTAATGGAGCCCTTGAATGTGTTATGTGTGGTTATTGAGATGGATTTAGTTAGATCGGTAATTCACTTAGGAATGTGAGTTATCTCTGGCAGTTAATTAAATCGGTTTAAGCAATTTCGTATTCAGGGACACATTTGAACAAACATTCACATACTAGAATAGCAATATAATGTATGAGGGAAGAGCTATAGCCGTCTCTGTTTCACATTCACGTTACAAATATAACATTTATTTTTATTAAATCGAAATAACAACGATACCCAATACGTAATCTTCGGCTAGTACGTATTTTGTTTTCAGCATATTAAACGTATCAAATGTTACAGTAACACTTAAATGAAATAAGAAAACTTTAGCGTTTACGTTTAATATTCCATACATTCTTTTTGTTTAAGCAATTAAAAATGACGAAAAAGTTTAATGACGTAGGTCGTTACTTGTCAACTATTGTGTGAACTCTGTCTATGTCATTTTAATTATTCTTATGACAGCAATGCGACGCAAAACTAAATAGTTTGCTGATATATTTTGACACATTGATTCCCGCTTTTGTCCAGTGTGGATTATGTCATACACTCACAGGCTTTTTCACTACAATAAGAATAACAGAAATGATATGAAGGTAGGTGTATGATGAATTTAAATTTAATACACTGCTGTAATTTGATAACCTCTTTAGTTATTATTCGTTTTACATTTATATAGTACTAGCTGCCCCGCGATTTCACCCGCGTAAGTCCGTATCCCGTTGGAATATCGGGATAAAAAGTTGCCTATATATCATTTCAGTTGTCCAGTTGTATATCAAATTTCATTGTATCAGTTCAGTACTTTTTGCGTGAAAGAGTGTCAAACACACACATCCTTACAAACTTTCGCATTTATAGTAAAGAAAATCTATCCCGGAACATTATTTAGACACGCAAAGCTTAAGATAAACGCTTACGAAAACCATATTTCACAAGATTTAATCACCGCTTTACCCGTCTTTGTTTAATTCCTAACGGCTTAAAAGATAATCTACCGAAGCTTTGTCCACAAGCGATCTGTAAATCGATAATTTATTACTTATGCGGCAAAAATAACGTTTAAACAGTATTTATTTCTTAATGCTATAACACTGTTGCCCAACATCAAAGCTCATGCGTTTATCTTGTTAATCCTCTATTTGACTTAAGGTTTTAATTAAAGTCAAATAAGTGACGTTTAGGCGCTTAGCTAAAGAATTACAGTCAAACTTAGAAGAGACTAATTTGGTCCGGCAAACGTCGGAACTTAATTTCTCGAAACCGTGGTTTAAGTAGTCAAACTCGAAACAAGTATTTACAACCCAATTTGTTAGATAAAGTTTTATAAAACGTTATTTTTTAATACTTTACGACATATTCTAAGATCCATCAGATTACCTACTTCAGGAAATGTTCATGGTCGGCTATTACGATCAGGTGAACCATTAGCTCGGTTGCCCGCTCTATCATAGAAAAAATATATTTCAGTTTTTAATATAAAACACAGAAAGCAAGTCTGCATACTGCTGCATTCGGTCGCGTTTGCATCGAAAATGATAACATTTTGTATGAATATAGAGGATCCACAAATACACTTTGGGTAATGACAACTGAAGCCTCAAAGGTGACGTGTTTCATAGTACATTTTTTTCTATTAAAATGAATGGTTTTTGCGTAGCGTCGCATACAACAAACCTTTCAAATGCTGCATAATGCACAGTTCGTACGTTTGCAAACACAAGCGTTTTACACAAACATTTTCACGAACAAAACAATAACATGTAAATATGCATCCGACCAACACAAGGATCTCGGTATAAAAATCCTCAGAAAATCTTACAGTTATTGCAGTGTCATAATCCATTCCATTTATTCATTATTATAAATAACAGTAAAGCAATTTGGTTAAGGTGGCTAAGGAACGCTTCTGCAAACCGGAAGATATTTCCTTGTGAATTTATTATTCATCGCAGCACGAAAAGTTTAGAGAAATTCTCAGAGTTGTACGAGAAAAATGTTGGCACAAACAGAATAAAGATGGTCGTCCGATAGATCTGCCCATTCGATTTATAAATATTGTTTGCCGACAATAGCTGTGCTGTGATGTTTTTTTTTAGTTTTGTTACTCGACGATTCCTTGAGTTTTCAACCGATTGAAGTGTTTCCCTTTATGTTTCATAGGAAGTTGTTGACCATTCCAGATTATAAATTCACATTTAAGTGATATCTCTACAGGAACCTCGGAGAAGTTTTTCGAAGAAAAGCAATATATTTCTAGCAAACATAATATAAAAGTTAATTGATGTGTCAGGATAGTTACATTATAAAGAATATCTGCAAAAATTTACCTAATCAAATCTTAATTTAATGATTTATGTACTAATCCTGGTACTTATATCAATACAGCCTTATTGGTGATCCGCATGAGCATCCTACTTCCCTCCTACTAATATCCTATCCTACTAATATTATAAATGCGAAAATTTGTAACGATGTGTTTGTGTTTGTTACTCTTTCACGCAAAAGCTACTAAACCGATTGCAATGAAATTTGGTACGTAGTCAGTTGGATAATCAGAATAACATATAGGCAATTTTTTATCCCGATATTCCTACGGGATACAGACTTTCGCGGGTGAAACCGCGAGGCGCAGCTAACAGCTATGTTATTATCAATGCACAATATTAATAAAAACGTTTAAATATCCACTAAAGATAATTGTTATATAACATACATATTAAATAATGCGGACATTGTCTGTTCACACTCATTAAAATTCTATATATTAAGTAATGCATACATTATACATATACATTTAATTACATTAATTGCCAGGCTATTTTCAATATTTCCAAATTATTATGACAAACATCTACTTATTAAATTTCGCGATACAATTTATTACAATTCTAAATATTTTCAGTTATTCGAGTATATATGTACGCGAGTTAATATTTCTTAACTTTGTAATAAGCCAATTATAAGATATAGCAGTTAACAAGGTCAACAAACTTAATGAAGGATCAAAATAATTTATGAAAATATTTTTGAGACATGGTATAAATAATCTCGTCATTATTTCAGGCTTTTGAGGAAAATTACTAAACCCATAAACCTCCACATAATTTAACAAATAAAATCTCTAACCAATTATTATCCCTGTTATTATACTATTTTTATAAAAAAAAATATGAAAACAAAAACAATTGCGAAGCAGATATTGAAATGATTTCATTTTTTTATTATATAACTAAATAATCAAATGTTATTATCATAAATTCTACCTCTATTTTCCGTTACATATTAATAAGTTGCGTATTAATGCCTTTATTCTCTGAAGTCTTCGAGCAATTTAAATTATGTTTATATAAATACTAATATTATATACAGGGAACATTTGAGTTTTTAAACGTATATTTGTATGTCAGCAAACAAAAATTACTTGACCAATTTCAAAAATTTAAAAGTAGTGGCATTCGCCAATCTACACTTGGTTAGCGTGGTAGTGGCATAGACACATCCATTCGTTCATTATATTAATCTGATGCAACGGAAAGTTGATTTGACCGTATAATGAAGTATAGAAGAAGAGCTAGTGAACATTTTCACATCTGTGTTTGCATTTTGGACTCTTTGTTGAATCTTTTTTCATGCTACAAGTGACTGCAATGAATTTTCGAATGACCGTAATGACCGTAGCCCTAGCAGTTAATAATACATAATTTTCATCAGAATCGGATAGGAAACCGAGAGTTAAAGAAAAGTTCGACGACATGCAACATCTGCCAAGTATATATATATAGTCTTAAGGCTATAATCCACCTTTACTGACTTAAATAAATTCGCAGCTACGATTTTGTATCGAATATTAAAAAAACAATTAAAATATTTATTGATATAATAATTACACTGGTATCATCTCGGGAAGGCTCCTAGGCTTCTGAACTAATCACTGGGTCTTAGGAGCCAGAGTCTCCTCCCAATACCGTATTTCAATGCTGTGTATGATAATTAGTGTAAAATTATATATTACTAGCTGCGTCACGCGGTTTCGTAGTTTTTGCGTGAAAGAGCAAAAAACACACACACATCCTTACAAATTTTCGCAATTTATAATATTAGTAGGACTAGCCGCACGCTCCAACCGAGATAGACTAAAAAAATAAAACGAGCTCCCGGGTAAAGGAATATGAATATTTACATTTTAAATTGAATCGACTCCTTGAGTTTAACCTTAACAAATAAACAAAAACAAATCTTTCCGCTTTATAATTTGTCTATAGATGCATTTACTTTCTTCCCCATTAACCTGGATCGTAATGCTATAGAACTCTTGCATATGTCATTATAATTCAACATGTAATTAAAATTGACACCGATTCAAAATGTGATCCTCGCTCGCGTTGTTGAACTGTTTTTTTTTTTAATTTAACTAGGTTGACTAGCATCAAGTATTATGTTATCTGTGCAAACATTCATAATGCAAATTTACAGATGTCACAATGCCTGAATCCGAATAGTTTTTTTAAGCTAAAGCCCAGCGAGTCTGTGGTGGGCATATAGTTCAAATATATCATAATTAACTTTGAATATAATTTATACACAGTGAGATTGAATAAATAGTTGTTTGTTTCATTCAGACTCAGATTATTATGGTTTAGAGATGTATATTCACACATAAATATACTTAATATCCCAATGATTTAACGAATAAATAATGTAAATTGCGTAATACTAAACAAAAAATAAGTGTTTATCTAAATTTGAAAGAAAATTAGTGATTATTAGACGCTTAGGTTACTCTCGGCGGTTATTAATTAATAATATTTCGTTAATTAGCTTTGAAACATATTCTTATTCAGCTTCTTTCTAGTTCAAAACTCTATGCTCACAATGAATATTGTATGTACATGAAGTGGGATTAATAAGGGCTTTGTGTGCTCGAAATATTTTCAACCAAAATTAGTCCTCAGAGTCGCATCACATATTACTATGACGTAACATGCAAGCGTGAAGCGGCATCAATTATTATGCTTTGCGTTTGAGAATTTTGTATATAAACCACTGAAACGTGGGTTTAAAATGCACATAATTTACAATATATGAAACGATGAATAGGAAGTTTATAAATATGTGGTTCGTTTTGCTGTGGAACTGATATTGAAATAGTTGTATAGTATAATTTGAAGTGCGGGGAAGCCAATATAGGTGTTTAATCCATAATTACAGGATTTAATAGATCATAATGTTAAAAAGGAGATGCGGCTCCTTTACTAATGCATCTTTACTCTTGGACCACACGAATACCCTAGACTAGAAGAAGTATACTATCACAACTGAATATTATTAGTATTAAATAAGACATGATAGCTTCCTTCTGATAGCTCACCCTTCCCAGTCCATTCCTTTTAGTCATGAATATTTCCTTATCCCTTTCTCCTTAAAAGCGGGCGGCGCATCCTCAGAGGCCTCTGCGAATGTGATGGGCGGTGGTGATCGCTTAACATCAGGCGAACCACCAGCTCAGTTGCCCGCTATGACATAATAAAAAGGTTTAGCTTTAGCGTTTATATAAATTAAATACGAATACCTAATTGCTTATCATCAGTTAGTGTCCCCACTTCAGAAACATGAGCCTCCTATGTGAGTTGTTTAAATTATAATATTCAAATTTGTACGAATTCAACATGTTAACGTTATTACGGTCATAAATTGTAAGAAGAATGAAAATATGCGCGACTGTCTTCGCATATTTCAACAAAATGCATTCCCGTATCTAGGGAGCGCATTCTAAGACGTGGATTACGTACACAAATAAATGGGTTGTTACTGATATTCAACGTGATATAGATATTGTATACATTATATTCCTTCACCGCGTATAGAGGTGTTGATGCTACCTAACGCTATTGTAGCTTATTTCATCACAATATTTATGATAAGATAATTATAAGATGTTTTAGGAGTGTGCAAATAAATCTATACTATAAAAAATGTTCCAGAATTATAATTACTGAAGACGTTTAAAATTATTAGCATAACTCCAAAATAGATACAGAAATTTAATCTACATTAAACTTTTTTATGACTATTATAAGGAAATTACGTATATTTTACAATTAACCTATATTAAACAACTAGCTGGTGCGCGGTGCGCGGGCTGCAAGCAGCCCGCGTGGATTTTTGCGTGGACCAGTATTATCAAGACATAAA
>NC_052119.1:4995136-5076365 GCF_012273895.1 Zerene cesonia
TGACAGATTCGAAATTCAAATGTAATATTTTTTTATAATTAAGTGTAACAGTATTTATGGCCAGACTAAGTAGTATAATACCTACATGATCAACTTATTTAGCACTCAACATAATAAATTAATCGCTGGCAAACTAATCCGTCCAATATCTTTTTGTTATTACGATGGCATTTTGTTTCGTGTCGTCTTCGCTCCGTCAAAAAACACAGCAGCTAGAACGTCATTTTCACAGACACGCCGCTGCCGGTTGCCGTTTATTACGGTGTTGCCAACACTATGCTTGTCAGAAACGAATGCATCTCAAAAATTTATTACACCGAAACTATTTAACGGATTGATGTGAAACTTGGTGCACTTTGAGTTTTCTGTACCATAATATCCATTCCGATATTCACGTTTCCCTAGGGAGAGGGAGTGAAACATCAAGATATACACAATATGCGTACTTCAAAATACGTACATAGACTTCAATTGTCATTTTTTGTTAGAAAAACGACACTTGAAAAATTGTTATACTGTAATAATGGAAATTAACTCATTTATATTCCAAACTTTGTGATAGGAAGAAAAAGTACTCAATATCGATATGAATGTAAATTTTAGATGTTTATCCTATTATGATTAAAAAATTCCGACAGGCTTTTCTCTCAACCTAATAAACAATCAATTATTATATGGATAGTTATGCTATTCCAAAAGGTTAATATATATATTAAATTTTTTGTTATTGGTATAGCTAAAAGGCATAGTGTCTTTATATTAAGTGTCAGGGTTATATAGAAAATTGCATGGTGGTGTACGTTTAGCAGAAATAAACTTTTAGCGCCTTTCTAGAGAAAATGCTATTATAAATCAAATGGAACAAACTATTAAAAAATATATACCTATATATAAATTCGGTATTTCAAATCCTTTTCCATTCTATATGAAACCAAATTGAAATATTTTTTTTGAAAATTCATAATTTACGTTAGCCAAAAACACCTACTTACCCCCAAAATGGGGCAAACATAATAAATGTACACAACTGAATTCAAAATGAATAAAAAAATATGGCAACATAAAACACAAACAAAGGGTCATAGTAAACACATGGTAATTTACAAGCTGCTATACGAGTCTAATGTGTTAAATATGGTACCGTTAAATGGCTCTTATACGTAATTAATCAACGTTGGACACAAGTGAAACTCATTAAAAACTACGAAAGCCACTTCGAAATATTCGATTTGCCAATTCGCACTTCAACGTAAATAAATCAATCGTGAAAAAGCGAATTGCGCGTTGATAAATGAAAAACTTATTTTGTATCACTTGTATGGGAGAAATAAATGGAAATGCCTGTTTAAATAACTCTTTGTTGCGTTGGTGTTTTAGATAAATTTAAAATGATTTCTGCAATGAAATCACGTATGAGTTTTGCTATTTACCATATCGTTTTTAAAATAAAATAATGAAATATATTATAATACATTGTATAACCGCCTACAGCTTCGCCCGCTTAGTCAAAGAAGAAAATAGACAAATTGGAGTTATTCTGTTAGTTCTCGCTCCCGGAGATTTTCGATATAAAATCTATACTTTATCTTTTTCAAGTCTCAAACTACCTTGGCCCAAAATTTAATCTAAATCGGTTCAGTGACTTAAGCGTGAAGAAGCGATAGAAAGAGGGTTTCTCTCGCATTTGTAATACAAGTAAATACATAAGAAACAAAATAATCATATCAAATGAAGACACTCTATGATCTGGTAATGATGTTTCACAAGATGGCAGTGCTGGTACTGAATTTCGACACGAGCGCAAAAGATAGCATGTGTCCTAGTTATATATAATAATAATAATAATAAAACACTTTATTGCACACACATAAAACAAATTAAAAATCATAAATAGAGTAAAAGCGGTACAAATATATACTTCAATAGCCTAAGAGTTAAATTATTTTCATAAATAAGTTTGTTTATTTGAAAATGGTTTTGTACTAACCGTTTATATATGTGACCGCTCATGAGAAACTAAAATGTCCTGATATTATCTTCACAAAAGTAATATTGCGTTTAAAAAATATATTTGTCAGCTGTTGCATATGATGGTTGATTGATTGAAATTAATGTTTTATGAATTAATCTTTTTTTGAGAATTTTTGTATAGATTTTTTTAATAAAGTCTAAATAAATCCATTTAGCCGTTCAAATTGGTCTTGCATATTACTTACGTTACCGTGTAATTATATAACGTACTATTCTTGCATCCCTAATTGCTCTTTAATCCAATTAGATAAGGCTTAAATTGTCTCTGAGATTTACTGCTAGATATTAGTTACAAAGTCACAGAAACAATTAAAGCCTGAGCTTAAATGGCTAATAGGTTTCCAAAATTATTATATCTATCTATTAGCTTAATTTATGTCCGTTTCTTCGAAATTGTTCAAAATCATCATTTATTTCAATAGAGATATGTACGGAAACAAAACTGTTTAAACATGAATATTATAAGTTCAATGGTTGATTAATTTATTGCATTTTTTTATTTTCATTTACGTACATAAATGTACTTATAAAGAAAAAGTATAATAATTAAGATAAATTAGAAAACTCGATATATTCTAAGAGTGTTTGTATTTTTTAATCTTAAGTAAGAGTACGTACATCATATAAGTATAGAGACATTTATATAAAAGTCATCAAACATACAACGTATCGTATCGAATCCCATCTCTCGCTTGAATTCACAACTCCATGCAGTCTACGCCAAGTCTACGAAGTAATTGCTAATCTGTTCCCATTGAGAGGCGATAGACTGTTAGTTTCCAATCGATTCTGCGCCATCCGTTCTAATACTTCTTAATATTACCTGGAGATGGTGTTCATTATGTCACAAGAAAATCATTATTAACGCTATATTTATACTGGTGATAATGTTTATTTATTTATAGATTATGCTTTATTGCACAAACTTTGACAGAAGCAACAAGAAAACAATAAACAGAAAAAAGGCATCGTATGTACAAGAGGCCGCCTTATTGCGTAACAGCAATCTCTGCCAGGCAACCTGGTAATATACTGGTTTGGAAAAGTGTTTTTATACTTATCTTGTGATACAAAAGTCATTACTTGACGATAATGTAACTAAATCACATTGTAACTTATTCCTAACAATGGGTCAACGGGCTCCCATAAGCAATTTTGTCATACCGCTGTCTGTCTTATATAACGTTAAAATACATACATCATTAAGTTGTTATTTACTTTTGAAGGAAGAAACTTCTAACTACATTGAAAAATTTATAAATATAAGTAATAATGGCTTAAAACATACGATATTGAAAGTATTAACAAAATTGGCTCACTAATTATTGAAGAACTAGCTGCGCCCCGCGGTTTCACCCGCGTAAGTCCGTATCATGTAGGAATATCGGGATAAAAAGTTGCCTTTATGTTATTCCAGTT
This sequence comes from Zerene cesonia, assembly GCF_012273895.1. Taxonomy (NCBI): domain Eukaryota; kingdom Metazoa; phylum Arthropoda; class Insecta; order Lepidoptera; family Pieridae; genus Zerene; species Zerene cesonia. Next base: position 4,998,587 of record NC_052119.1, read on the forward strand.
GTCCAGATGTCTACGTACTAAATTTCATTGCAATCGGTTCAGTGGTTTTTGCGTGAAAGAGTAACAAACACACACACATCCTTACAAACTTTCGCATTTATAATATTAGTAGGAAGTTTAGTAGGAAGTAGGATTGGCGATCCTAATCAAGTTACTAAAATACACTTGATAAATTATAATTGTATTCACTGAACATTAATAAGTCTGCAAAGTTTGAATTAAATCTGTCCCCCTCAAGTGGGTTAAAAATTCCAAACATACAAACATATCTGTGAAGCAAATGTAAGTGTGTTAATAACGTTAGTTATCGCTCAAGCGTAACCTACAAATTTTCGAAGTTTTTGTCGATAATGATAAAATGGATTATGTCATGAACAAACTTGTCTCCCAAGCTGTCGATCGGAAATGACTCGAATCATCTATCAAAATGTCGAGGAAAATCAAATTATAGTCATGGGAGCTTATCACACGTCTGTACTATGCATATTGCATAACTCGTATGACGTATATAGTATAAGGTGGGGAGGGAGAGTTGTTATACTTTCACGAAAACCTGTTTACCAGTTTTGGATGAAATTTGATAGGTATAGTCTGTATTAACGAATAGTTATTTTCAACGATAAACTAAACTGCCTTCGAATTGTCAGAACTATATCCGATTTAAAAGGAACCACGTGGCAGGCACCGGCATTCAAATAAAAGATAACATAAAAATCAGATCACCCAGCAAAATTTGAGGTAAAAAACGAAATACAGTCAAATCGATACCTTCTCCTTTTTTGTAAACTTTTGATATGCAACTTTTCTTAAGATTCGTTATGAGTGATGGTATATAATCTTTTAACTTTCATATAATAAAATCTATGGAAAATTAATGATATCATTTTACCGTGTTTCCGATACGTTATGTAATTCAAGGAGTAATAAATTGAGTTGTTCTCATTAACGGTTGTGACGAGGAAATGATCAAGTACTTAATATCATAGTTAGTAATTAATGTATTTACTTCCTCACTATTACTAGCTGGTTCCTCTTACTTTTGTATGATGCGCGTTTATTACAGGACTTTCGAAGTGTTTTGTTTATTACTTATATATTGCAGATTATAGTTAGTTGCTGTCTTATTTCAACATGAAAACGGCGCATGTTAAATAAAAACAAAACAATACGAATAATAAATAAATATATAAGACGTGGCATTAATATGAAGATGTTTTTACAAAGACATAGACTGTGTAATGATTACATGATTAGATTATGATTTGCTCACTCATTACAAAATATTTAAACAACTTATATTTTAAATTCATTGTAATATAACTGATTGTATTACATTCCAAAGCCGAATTTAATATCACGAGATCAACATTCATTTTTCAGACACACGGTTTGACAATTTCGGTACTTAAAGCGCAGTCAGGGTAATCACTTTACCAGTTTTCAGCACTACCTAGATACAGTTTAATTGGTCGTTCAATTGACGTTCGCGACAACCCTATTAAGCTGTTCTTTTATCGATTTCATCGAACGAAGTCGACTTTCAGTTAACAATGGCGTTCGTAAATTTGTTCCGATGACAAAGTGCACTTGCATATTTGCTTGCTTGGTGAATATTGTAAGAGTGCCTGTTGTATTATGAAAGGCTGAGAGGAAAACATAAGGAATTGGTGAGGAACAAAGGAACTCTGCTTTATTGAAGCTTAAGGATTTCGCTGTGAGTTTATAAATTTTTATTTGTAGGAAGTTGGTTGCAGTATTGTTGTATTGATTGGTGGATTCAAGTTATAGTAAACTGTGCTATAAGCAGTGAAGTGTTAATAAAACTAAGACAGTGTAATGGAAATGGAAATGAGAAAAACGCGAATGGATGACTATAGCTAAAACTATGTAGTTACTTGATGAGACCCATTATGGTGATTTTTTATTAATTATTACTTGGACACATAACTGATGGTGTTTTGTATATAAAATAAAATATTAATAATGATAATAAATGTAAGTTTTGATATAGTTGTCTATAAAATTAATTGCGAAGATTTCCACAAATGAAGTATTACGCCCTGAACCCTCATAGGAGGCACTTGTGCTAGCAGTGAGATCATGTATGAGCAGATGATGATGATGATGATGAAGTTGTGAGCCAATATTATAATGAAAGACTGTACGTTATTCAGTATATATATTATAAATTTCTTACTAAATATGAGCAGTTAAAAGGTTTGAAAGGAACCTTTTATAATAGCTGGGATAACGTGCGCGACATATGAAAATAAATCGATCTCCGATTTAATTAAACTTGGGGATACGTTTGATACATTTTATAACGTCTCTCATTAAAAAATCACTTGAGGCGATATGTTTGATAAGCAATTTATTTCATTTAAACTAATGGTTTATTTAAAGAAAGTAAAACACGCATTACAAATATCGTCCATAAATTTATATGTTTATATATATAAGCTTTACAAATAGCAAATAGAAAAACATTACTCTTCCTTACAAATCGAACAGCGAATAACCGAAACAGATCACGTAATAAAACGCAGATTGACCGTATTTTCGGCAACGTACATCACAATAACATACGCAATGAATAATGCTATCCAGCGTTGGACATCCAACGCAATACCCATTGAAAAGACGAGCCACCAAATCATAAATCTCCATTTTTATGATCTATGTGTCATGCCGCGGATTTCTCCTAACCAATATAAGCTTTTCAAAGCCTGTTATAAAACAAGCCTCATAAACGACGTGTCAGCCCGAAAATTACAAGACCAGGTATGAATGATTGTAGCAGACAATGACACAGATATTTCCAATAATACAATAGCATTGTTATGCCTGCCGGACCGATTTATAGGAACAATAGCGTGATTTGCTCCATCCCAATGAACGTAGAATGAAGATTAATTTCTTAGATGTAAATCGTCACAGATTCCACTGACAGTTCAACAGTGGATAAACGGTTAGTTCTCTTGGAATGTTTGCCAGAAAATGTTCTCATTTTAATGTTTTCCATTCAATAGCGCTAGAATTAAAAATACTTCCATTTAGCTTGCACTACTGGAACAGAAATGGAATAGAAAAATAACACTATTTTCTTTAGAAGACTTGATTAAAAATCGTATTTTTTTATTGAATCGTTTGAATAAAATCTATATCGTAGTTGCCATCGCTTTGAGATGTAGCAAATCTATATTTACTATGTTAAAGCGATAGGTCACTCGATCGCTGAACACGAAGCTCGAAAACTGTTTGTCACATAAAGATAAAATTTTGTAGGGAGGTAGTTTATAGATCGCCTTTTGAATCACTAAAATTATTTAATCTTTTCAGCCAGTGTTGAAATTTTTTCGCATTATTTTTCAGTGATTTTACTTATTATATAGTTACTTTACAACGTTTAGGTACCGAAAAACTGTGAATGGTGTAAATATTTCGAAAACAATTATTTTTCCCCTTTTTTAGCTACTCTTAAATGTTGTATTAAACACATAGTGTTAACGATGGGTTTCACTATATATATTACAGATGTGTAATGGCGCTGGCTGGTATCCAGGGCTAATAACTACATATTCAAACCTTCAGCTGCTAAAGATTGATGACTAAGCTTTTCTATTACGACTTTCTGATAGTATTTTCTGCTGACTAATATTGTACGAGATTATTTTGTAATTGTTTTCTATTATCGAAGTCGATTATTGGGTTTGAGATGGAAGAATAGAGAAGTTTCATTATATATTGGGATTTATTTAACATAATTCATATAATTTGTGTGAATCCCTTCTAATGTTATAATTACTGTACTATGAATGTAAGCTCGTTCGTTATGATTCCACGTCAAAAGTGCTCAGCCGATTTGAATGGAATGTGAAATAATAAAAGAAAGATAGGCTAAGATTTGAGAAAGGGTACACCTTAACCTTTTGAAGACTTGATGATTGAGTAATAATAAAGACATGTTAAAGCAAATTGTTTACCTTAAACGATTCGGATCCAATGTTTTGTGTTTTTAATAACCAAAGTTCTGACAGTTTGAAGATGGTTTAGTTTTTTGTTTATAATAATTATCACCTTTTTACCAAAACTTCAACTACAAATGTTATTTCTCGTTTTTAACCCTACGGAGTACGGAGCCCTAAAAACTGACTGTTACGAGAAATAACGACATATTGAAATACTGATTACGTAAATAATTTTAAGCCTAAGACTGTAAAATCCTCCAAAGAAATAAAGATAGTTAAAATAATATTGTGTCAATAGTTTTTTGATACGTCTTTGTTATTTAAGCAAAATTGGATAATTAACCCTTCACATTAATTTAATGTAGATTCGACGCTTATACGTACTACCAATTAGCGTATATATAATAATTTTGCTCAGTTCTATTATAATAGGAGACTGATTGTTCTATGGAATCTTGAATATACAATTTCATACAATCGAAACACTGATTACATTAATAATAGCAAATATATATTGTATAATGTCAGTAATATTAGACACTAAAGGAAAATACATGTGTTCAGAGGTAAAAACGACGTTTCTACAATAGATTTGGGGAAATATTTTCAGTCTATTTCACTCTATAACTATATTGTCCACATACACCACATCAAATGCCTCTGTTTGACAAACATTTAGTGTAATTATATATGTTCTTGATCAAGCTAATCCTGCTATCCTATTTCCTACTAACATTATAAATGCGAAAGTTTGTAAGGATGTGTGTGTGTTTGTTGCTCTTTCACGCAAAAACTACTAAACCGATTACAATGAAATTTGGTACGTAGATAGTTGGACAACTGGAATAACATATAGGCAACTTTTTGTCCCGATATTCTTACGGGATATGGACTTACTCGGGTGAAACCGGGGCGCAACTAGTTAGACATAAAATCTTCTAGCTATATATATTAACCACAAAAAACCTCACTACAATTCCATCCAGGGTTTTGAGTACGCCTTTCACTTTAATATTATGCTGATATGTTTGATTTTGATTTAACGATTATTCTTCTGACTACAATTTTAACAAACGCATTTTGAAACAGTTCTAATTTCGTTTCCATACAGGATACCATATCCATTTCTTGGTACTGATCGAATTTGTTTAACTAATTTTTATTTCAACAATATACTTATCTATATGAACATATTCTTATACTTTATAATAATTGAAGGGAAAAATCATTCCCTTGTATTGTTCACCGGTAAATTTGATTTTTGTTAAGAATGAACGGTATTATACCAGCCCGCAGAATTCTTAAGCGGTTTTGTATTGAAGCGTGCAAATCGTGCAATTTACCGAATACAATAGGTAATTTTGATATGCCTCATGCTCTGAACGTTGAAGCTGAAAATGTCCATGAGGCGTACGCATGAGCCAATTTTGATACAGTGCAACTTATCCTTGTAAAAAAACCAACCAATCCTTGTAAACCATATTATCTTTAGGTACAGATGTTAAATAAATATTTTAAGATCTTTCCATATTTCGATATATGTGTTAACATTTGGAAAAACTTCATCAATATATTTTAACACCAAATAGAAGACACGTGGTTACTATCTGTCTTCTTGTTACTTCAAAAAGCAAATATTTCTAATACTGGTTTTTATGACTTCGTATTGACGTTGAAATGTTATTTATTCGGGAAAATGACAAATAAGTAGAAGCATTTAGGATTGTTTGAATACGCCTGTAATGGAAAAACTGTATGCTATCTTATTCTTTCGCTGTTCGCCTTCGCTTCTCCGAACAGACATCTTCTTGATCCAAATGGAGACAAAACTAACTGTCAGAAAACTATTTAATTCCGTTCAGCCATTCTTGAGTTGCAAACGGTGTAACTAATATGACTATCTATAAACCAGCTTTCTTTTCCAGAAACTTAAGCCTAAAAGAGATGCAATGAAAAATTCATAATAGTCAAACACGAGTGGTTTTCGAGCATTCTACTTGAAACAATTGGCAATTAAAAACTGGGGGAGTTAAATTATTCATTTATTACTATAGCTGGCTTTTTGAAAAGGTTCATTAGCGCTTACAATCTCGATAAGTTCAATCAACTAAATGCACGACAAAACGTAATCGAAAACTCATTTATACAAAAGGGCCGGGCTTAGAAAAAATCTCCCGCAACGGAAATTAAAGCGGGAATCCCAGATATTATTCATAAAATTTATTTATATTTCAGTAGCCACGGATCAAAGGAAGATTTAAATCTGTTTAACTGTGGAAGGTGTTGAATGCTCGGACAGTTTACCCGTTTTATTGAAATGGACAGTCTTTGTATTTTTTTGGGATTAATGGATTTCTTATAGCTCTCTTTATTATTGCTTACATTTTTGTTTACATTTAAGAGAGAGCGTTTTTGTCATGATGTTCTAAGAAAGATTGAAGGGAGTTTATATTGAAATGAATAATTAAGTAATTAAATTTTCAGGGAAATCAAAATTGTAAACAAGGTAGCGCAAACAAATATATTCGTTGTGTTAATTGATTCATATTTTGGTAGCTTAAGGGTGTATTTAGTTAACATAATGTAAAAATATATTTTATTTCGAAATTATTCATAAAACTTTAAACCTTTTTATTTACAAATAAATGATCATAAAACACGATACTTCCAATAAAAATATACCTACCGATTAAAAACACAAAACCAATCAATAAAAATTAATTATTTTCTATTCGCATTCATATTTTGTGCTTGATTTTTATGCGTGGTTTAAGTTTCATTATTGTAACTGGTAACATTAGTTAAGAGCGGTTAACTGCCAATAGGATAGTAATGTCGCCACGTGACATCAGTGATGGCGGCCGTCATTCTGATAAGAGTTGCCATATGGAGTGGACGTGTTACCTACGACGTTAACCTATTGTAAGTAGCTATTTTCTGAGCGATTCGGTGTAAATTGCGAACTAGCAAATAATATGACATTAAAATTATTAAAATGTTTCAATAAAACGTTTGTTTCGATATTCCTTTAACAGTGAAGTTGCTATGATATCGCTTGCATACATATTTACTTATTTTAAAATATAATTATTTTATAGTATCTTCTTAATTATGCTTATTAAAACATGCTTTTCAAGAGTGTACTACGGTGCACAGTTAATAATTCAGTGAACTCACAAAAGTTAAGTAAGAAAAATTCAAATTCCTTGATTACAGAATGTCTGCATATTTCAATTAGACTATAATTTCGCTACAAGAGGATTACAAGCTGTCTGGTTTGTTCAACTGTTATGAATATTATTATTACTTTTCAAAGCTGGATACTGTTTGAATTGGATTAGGGTGCTTGTTGAGCTGATACAACGTTGGTTTTAATGAAAACCTTGATGGACTTTTTGACATTATGGCTAGCTTGAAGACAACAAAGGCTCGAAACATCGAACAGCGATCTCGAACTTAGCAAAAAAGACGATTGTGTTTTCGGGTCAATTTCGGTATTTTCGGATGTACCCATGTCTTGACCACATGTCTTGTTTAATTTAAGGATATATTTTGAAATAACGAATTACAAGCTTTCCCCCGCGGCTTTACCGGCGTGGAATTAGTACATTTAAAAATGATTTAGTGACTGTCTGTTCCTGTTTTATCCCAATGGAGCATTCAATTGGGATAAAACGTATCCTATCATCCAATTCAGCTTATACCCTGTCTGTATACCAAATTTCATCAAAACCCGTTCAGTAGTTTGAGCGTGATTCACAGACAAAAATCCAAACAAACAAACTTTCACATTTATAATATTAGTGTGAGCAACTGCTAGGGCCACAGACACTATTCTATAATTCATGCTCGTGGTATTATTACCGTGGACCAAAGTGCAAATAAGTACCTAACTGTTCACAAGCTCTTCTCATAAACGTTACTCTACGTTTAAATCAAATTTCCGTTGCATTAGATTAGGATAATGAAGGAACAGATGTGCCTATGCGACTTCCACGCTGGCCAAGTGCAAGATGACAGATGTCACAACTGTTCATTCTTGCGCATGCCATCACTTCAATCATGCTGATGTGGATAATGTGTAATTAAGCTGAAAGAGCAATTCGTTTCTAGCATGATTATCTAGTCTCTAACCCATTTTTTATTGAAGCTCGATGTCCCAACGACTGAGTCCCTACTGATTTTACTTCTTGTGTAATAAATCCTTGTATTTCATTTACTACTCAAGGAACTGCTTAATGAATAAAGCGAAATTGCTCTCAACCTACTCCGTAAGCTAAGCTTGGGTATTACTTTTTAACACTATAAAAATAACGTGGGAAATTTTAAAAATATTAGCTTGAGCATCTGGTACTCAGTGACGCTATAGTGATAATGACATTCCAACTAAGAGGTATTAGCTTTTGAAGATACGGTCTATTTATGCAGTTTCATTAAGTAAATAATATTTTCCATCGACAGTGTTTGTAACTTATAGATTTATAAAATTCTATTCTGCCTTGATACGGGTTTTTTGTATATCTTATTCATTATTTTCGGAAAGAACGGAAGGATAAGTGTTCTTCTGCTTAATCTTATTTTTCTATTCTGTCATCGTTGACAAGTATGTATTTTGTCGAGGTAAACGTTGACCATATAAGCAAATAAATTTTATCTTCTATTTATTTAGTAGCTTCTCATAAAAGAGTACAAATTAAAACAGACTAATGTTATTCTAACAGCCACTATCTATTATTAAGCCTATGTTTTTACTTTTATTAAATATTATAACAGAACACTGTACTAAAAATATATATAGTAAATACACATTTTTTATGAAAAACAAAATGCTCTTCAGTTTATTTGTATGCATAAAACTGGAAATAAAATAATTGATATATTGTTGATGTCGTCAATGATAGGGATTTTCGGTCAGCTTGCTTCGAATTCTGACCAAATTCGTTTGACAGACAATTAGTCTTCATTCTAGTCACGCCGCGGCGTACTGGGCTTGCTCTGAAGCAAATGCGATTCAGAATATTTGATGTTGCCGTTTTATTTCAACCCTTTGAGCTTTAAAGTAAATAAATAGGTATTTTATTTACATATTACCCTGTTTTACTCTTCACCTTTGTGGGTTTTTGTGTATTATTGCCATGTGGAGCATTCAACTTTATAATCCGTAAGTTTAAAGTCATAAGAAGAAATTGATTGTCATTTCAAATTCGGACCTTTATCCATGTCAATATATAATAGTAAGAAAAACATAAGCATCCTTAATTGCAATGGGATTGGATCAATTTAAACAACATGCAACGTAAAAACATATATTTTAATTACGGTGAATATTTCAAGCTATTAAACCCTATCTCCATAAAATCAGTAGTGCCTTATCAACCTCAATATTATCGCGAATATAAATCTAACAAACAGAATTATATTTCATAAACAAGGTTAATATTGATGAATTCGATGCTCCATTTAAGAATATAGTATTAAAAAATACGTTCGAACGTATCGAAATAAAAATTCAACCGGTCGAAAACTTATTTGCTTACGGAGAAAAATCTTATCTTTTAAGGGCCCTGATTTGTAGCGCATGCGTTGTAAATTCTCATCTCCTTCAAACCAGTGTGTACGGATTCTCGGTACCCGGCGGACTTGATCAGGCATGACCTCTAAAACTCCGCACATTTACGTAAATATCTCGTATCGTTTATGTGAATATTAATTCGATAAAATGTATTGAACTAAGAAAATGTACCAACCTCATGTTCATAGAACTGTATAATGTTTTTCGTAAATTACAGTTTGTGTATAGTGATTATAAATTTATAATCGTGCAAGTTGACAATACAATAGTTGGAAGTTTCAAAGTATTAAATAAGTTAGTTACAATGGATAGCGAAATTTTGGTGAGTTTACGTTTAATAAAGTGGATTTAAATTTTAGTAAAATTTGTGCTTTAATTAATTGATGTGGTAACGTAACAATAGCTATAAGAAAGAAGTTCAAAAAATACTTGCGCGAAATTTGAACTCATTTTGCATTATGCATTTGATGATTTGCATTTGATGATAATAAGCACTTTGGGTTTTAAATTTTGATTCTTTGATAAATGATGCTTATTTTAATTCACGACTAATATTAATTATACCGTTCTAAATTAAGTACCCCCCATACTTAGCATTTTATAATAATATCTAGCTTATAACCTGCAAATATATTTATGAAATACAGAATTATGAAAATCCTAAAGCACTTTATAGTAATATTAGATAGTTAATTTATAGACAATTTTTTATAAAGCATTTCTTACAGATTTTTGAAACTGTTTTGATTGTGTATATAGAGGAAACGGCCATATAGCATTTAAATCGTCTAAGAGCACTCTGGAAACCAATTCTGGGTCAATTAATACTCCAGGTTCAAGCAACAGCCATATTTGAAGGAGCATTTTAGTATTGAATTTCAGAATTTTTACGCTTCAATATTTCTTTTTTCAGTTGAGTATCAAAAAAATAAATCAAGGCGTTTTTATTTGCTTTACAGATTAAAAAACAAAAAAGAGAATTGGATAACAATTCAGTAAAGTTGCTATTCAGATAGGAAAAGGTTGGTAAAATACCAACTTTAAAATGAAGTAATACATTGAATCCTAATCATTTCAAACTATTTATTTTAGACCAAAAGTATGTATGTTATCTAGGATTTGTGAAAGTTTCGTAGCTAGCTGCTACGGAAATAGAATATGCGATTTATTGTCGAAGGCAATTTTGCTTTCATTCCATTTTTAAAAGAATTTTCTAAATCAATGTCGTTCAATTATGATCACATATTTTTTATAACAATAATTCCTACATAACTAGCCTAACTCAATTTCTTTCTCAAAAAGTAAGCCTTTAGCTTGCATATTGTGCATTCTGATTTATATATATTTCTGAGGAAGCATTATATATCCTCAGAAAATCTGTAAGTACTTACATACGAATCTATCTTTAAGCAATCTACACACGGATCTTAATGTATTCTATATTACAATCTATTACGCAGTTAAGGTGTGAAAGCATAAATGAGAATGCCTAATAAATAATTAGGCATTAAACCTTGCAAGAAATATTTAAAAAGCTCTCATTTTTCATCTTCTCATCTATAGCTCTTAGCCGAGTATATAGAAGGCTTAGTATAAATATTTTATAACTACTTGTTCGCTAAGCCTTAAGCGAAAACAGTAATAAAGGCGAAGTTTGGTCATAAACATAAAACGACTTGGACCTCCCTCAGTTCATAGAAGTACATAAAAAAATGTTAAGATATTTAAAAGATGGTAGACATTAATTCATCTGTTGCTACTCTAATATTATGTTGATAATTCTATATTTGAATGGTTTATTTTACTCGATCGAGTCGGTTATGACAAGGAAAAAATCATTAAAACATTTGATAAATAATGGTATCTGGAAAACAGCTTCAAAATGAAACTAAATAATTGAATACCTCAGACTGTCTATGTATGTAAAAACTAGCTGTGCTCCGCGCTTTCACCCACGTCATACAAGATGTTATATAGCCAATAGTAATCTTCCATTAATGAACTATCTAACACTGAAATAATTTTCTAATTGGACCAGCAGTTCCTGTCATAATTTAACTGAATAAAAAAACCTTTATTATGTCTATAGAGTGGATGAATTGGTTAAAATTGTCAATTTAATTTATATCAACTCTATATTATGTTCCTTATCAAAAAGCACAAGGAACTGTTTTCCTTTTTTGTAGATAAACATTACTGATAACTGCTAATAAAACATAGTCCATCAGTGGCTGTCCGTTCTGTTAGATTTCTTTACTGCGATAGTTAGTTATACGACCATGCCGCAGTTAACAAAATATACGACTTAAGTAATTTACCCAATCACTTCCATTAACCTAATTAATGTCACGAGAACAAATAGACAGTTATCCAGTAATGTGATTATTCTATTTTGTAAGTATATTGTGTTCCGGTGGAATCCAGCTTATGCAATAGATCGCAATTTTCGTTGCAAACCAAGTTTTAAACCGAAATTTTTAGAAAGGACGCGTTATTTTAAGCTTTTTTCTTTATATTCTAGTTACACCTTATATTGGTTTTGGTATACCACCTGCGGCTTCACTCGCGTGGTACCCGGCCAAAATGTAGACCATGTTTTAATCTAGGTTTTTGCGTGAAAGAGAGACTAACATCCATACATTAAACTTTCGCGTTTAAAATATTAGCAGGATATATTTTGTATTAGGAACATTTTCAGTTCGATTCCTTTATGAGATTCCTTGTATAATTCAGATTGATTGTGTCAGGAAGCTAGCCAGCTAAGCATTGTACACCATTACGCTACGTATCCCTACAGTATTTGTACAATCCTTGTCTGTATCACATTAATATACAAAATATTACTACCATTATTTTTATATATAAATTTAATCGATACCAACACCACTCAGCATATACATCGAAAATTTTACATAATGATTCAATACAAATAAGTGAAAGTTTAATGTTTTTCGTGCGATATATTCGAGTGTTGTTATTTGGATTACAAATGTGGGTTTGCTTTTAGCCCTACTTAATCTGGATCTGTGGATTCGCTTTGAACGAGTGACGGGATTAAAATTCAGATCACGTGCGATGTGTGAGCACGATAAACAAGAAAATGGTTATTTATCACAATTCCCATTTTGACATGGAAATACACTGTCATGGGAGCAAGAATATCATCGTAACGATTCCCATTCCAAAGTAAAGAAGTAGTGGTGGCTCAGTGGTGAGAACCTCGGACTTCAAAATCGATAAGTCGGGGTTCGAGACCGGGCGAGCGTGCGGGAAATAAATTGATTTTTCAATTTATCTGCGCATGTAGATAACATCACCACTGTTTAAAACGGTGAAGGAAAACATCGTGAGGAAACCGGCATGTCCGAGAATCAAAGTTCGACGACATGTGACATCTGCCAACCCGCACCTGGCCAGCGTGGTGGATTATGGCCTGAGGCCTGTGTCCCAGCAGTGGGAACATATAAGGGCTGATGAGGATGATTCCCATTCCGTTTTATATCAGATTTCATAGACATTACAAATGTTGCATTTTTACTCAAAGTGGAATTGCTTTATGTATTACTGACTTGTTGCTTGAAACCCGTGATCCGAGATTAAAAGCAAAAAGGAATTTTTAACCGATACAGCAGTATCTTCTTGTGTTAGATTTTAGGCGAGGATTTCATTTCAATTGAAAAGAGGAAACTACTAGAAAACAAAACGAATGTTAAACGCGATTTGTTGATAATATTATTTATGGAATATACATTTCGAATATTTAATAGCGCGTGAGGTCACGAGGGGGCTATGAATATGAGTAAATCACGTTTAAAATCTGTTTAAGAGTTTAAGAGTTTATTTCTTAATCGATAGAGCAGTTTTTGGGTTTATTCGTGACGCCAGATCATGTCTCTTTATTACAGATAAAATATTGACATAGAAATGTATAAACCAGGTTACGTTTACTGATATCAACGTTCAAAGAGACGCGAGGCTTGCATTATTCATTTGATATATATATATATATATATATATATATATATATATATATATATATATATATATATATATATATATATATATATATATATATATAATCAAATACAATTTTATTATGACTTATTTTGTTCGTATCTATTTGGTATTATTGTTACAATTCTTTAATACGTAGTTAACAATGTGACATAGAAATCTACTTTTTTATTTTTAAATTGGTTCTAAATATGAAAATAGAAAAAGTGAAACAAGTAAAATATCGTTTCTACAAACAATTCTGAAGGGTTACCGTCACGTGTAAATACTTATTTCAGTATGAAAAAAGACAGCTATATAGTGCCATCACTTTCTTACAAAAGATTAGTACCTACTGAAGACGCCACGGTACGGCCTTCAGAATAGTTTGTAAACGTATTTTATACAATTGTTTTTATTGCAAGGTTTTAAAATAAAATGCAAGCTCTATTGGGTTTGTCAAATATGTTTGTAATAAAATGGCTTATATATAGAACCGAATTGCTTTGTCAGCGTTGCATAGAATAGGTATGTAGCCAAATTCCATTTTTAAAACTCTCCACCCGTTTAGTATTGGTTCAATTGGAAGGTATGAGTTGAATGTTTGTATACCTATTGATAGATACAATGAAATATTTGTTTGTATCCGAAAAAAATTTAGCCTTCCATATAATATTCCTACGAAAAAGAGGACTAATCATTGAAGGAAAGAATTCAAGGAATCTTGTCCAAAAGCAAAAGATTTTATCTTGGAAAATTAATATAGCAACTAGTACCATGTTGGGTATTTTGAAAGATGACAAAAACCTAAAACTTATAACAGAACAATGTCTTAGGTGATAGGTACGTAAAGGGAGATTTCAGAGAGTCAGCACCGGGTCATAAAACTTGTTCCATCCAAACTGGTAAGAAGTTAATGTTACGGATATCTTAATCGAACGGATTTGATTTAGGGTCAGTTTCAGATTCCATGACTGGTAGCTAAATTTTCCCATGTAGAAAACGCGCGTTTCTATTGATAAATAACCATAACATTTAAAGGCAATAGAATAAAAAATAACAAATAAACATTTCTTATGTAGCACCAACTATAGCAAGACTAAAATAAAAAGAAGTGTGGCTTCCGCTTGGATGTGGAAAAAATTAAATGCTCACACATAATAAAAGTCTACCCAAATGGTCGGGACGGGTAGGACGTAATAAATTTTATTTCACAGCACCACAACAATATGCCATTACATCGAATAATTGATATCATTTCCACGTAGATACTAACATAATTTTATTATAATATTAAAAGCAATGATGATCACTCATTGTTTATAAAACATATTAGTTCCAACAAACCTCAAATCAATAAGTGGCTCAAAATTAACCACGAAACCGCAAATTGCAATAAATGGACTATGAAAGTAAGCCACAGCTAAGAGAGATTAATTGATATCTACTTTAAACAAGTGATGTCATAAACAATAAAATAGTTAATTTTAGTACTTACGCATTATGCTCTAGTTTTGGAGGCCTTGTTCGTAGTCTAAACCGATATAATTTATAAAAACGTAGTAAGACAGACATATTCTATCTCCTATTCAATTTAGGTAAAGACCTATATCCTTTTCCTTACCCCTCCCTGTCCTTTCCTTTATTCCTCTCCTCAATCATTTCCAATTCGAGGTCGGCAATCCTTTTGTGGAGGTGTTAGGTCTGCTATCGACGGTAGCGCTTACTATCAGGCGACCAACCAGCTCCATTGCCGACGATGATATAAAAAAAGAAAAAAAATGATCCCTGTGATGAAAATACAATAGGCATTCAACTGAAATAGAAAGTGTATAAATTTTTCTTCGAAGATAAAAATATCCTCTCATATTTAGGGCAATGACATGGAAAATTACACATGCCAATGTACAGCTTATACAGAGGTCACTGATAAGTTCAACGTCAAAAATGGGATTACTTCAGTAGATATCTTATTCGGAATCAAGTATAGGTAGGCGAATGTCGCTTTTACAAAAATATATATTTACTCAATTATATCGCACAGAAAATATTGTACGCGTCATGTGCAAGAAAACGGATAAAATGTTATTTCTATTTCAAGTTCTTTTAACGCTTCTTGAGTTTCTATGTGTTTTAGTCTTGAAAATTGGCAAAATTTTCAAATATTTATTCCATGGGCCATTCATAGAGCCTTGAATATTCAGAGGTTAATTTAGTTGTCATGTGTACTACCTATTGTAATATAAGCATTAGAAGCTATAATGGAAAACAGATAAATAAGCAAACGAGACGGTCCAAGAAGAATTGCTGAAACATAAAATGAGCATGCACCAGGAACATTTATCAATGTCAGACGTAACTGTAATCGTATTAGCATAATTGAATACAGATTTAGCGAGATGAATTGTAAACATTGTTTGCTTATTAGAGCATGTAAATGCTATATTATCGAAATTCAGAATAATTTTAACAACATTCGCGTGTAGGCATTTAACGGTCTAATTGCTTTACAAATAATATCGCATGTATTATATTGGTGAATGTTATTCTAAATGTGTTGTGAATACCAATGTTATTTACGGAATCGATATTAATTTAATGAGTATAATACTCGTATATACAGTGTAAATATGTGTATATATTTCTAAAATGTAAAAAAAATTAAAGATTTTATTTATTTTTAATGTTGCGTTTCTTTGGCACTCCCAATGCCATAGGGAGCCACTGAAAATCGGCGCTACAACCTAAAGGGGTTCCTATATGCACATACATGTTTTCTCTTACATATATTTTGTATCCTATGTTGTTTTATTGAAAGAATTTTTATTTTATCGTCTGTTTTTAATGTATGCTTTGTTTGGAAATTGTAGGTGAAATAAACATTTTCTCTCATTCTTTCAATATTAACAGTTATTTATTTGAGTATCGTTTGTTTTATTTCCAAGTTTTGCAGATTCATTTGTCTTCGTAATTCGAATAATGAATTAACCAATTATTTTTAAACTCTGTTAGCCTTCCTCAAATAAATATATAAATTTTATTGATTAATTGAAATAAAGAGTGAATTCAATTAATTTGAATTATTTAATCTATGTTTAACTAGAGAACCGCATCGGCTTCGCACAAGTGCAATGATACATGATAAATACGTATATATCTTCCTCTCGAATCACCCTATCTAATAAAAAGCCATTAAATACTGTTGCGTAATTTTGAAGATCGAAGCATACAATCACAAAGACGGTGAAAAGTGACTTTCTTTTGTACAATGTAGTGATATTTATTTTATTTATTTATTATACTTTATTGCTCTGGAAAATTTACAGATTGAGACTTATTCTAGGTGACATTATTACAAATGGCGGTCTTATCGCTAAATAGTAATAATATTAATTTATTGTCGTAAAAAAGCGAGAAGAGTAGACATGAAATTTATATATCCTATGGAAAGTTGTGTTAGTAACACATTATAACTTAAAATCGGCTTATGATAACAATAAAAACAGCAGTAGTAGTAGGACCTAATAATAAGAGCTAATTTAGAAAAGTTTCAAAGGATCCAAACAACAAACTATTATTTATAAAAACGGTGTCAACACATTTTTTTCTATTTCTATATACAATTAAGGTCTGAATTAGTTTAACGGTAAAACTCACTGTTTCGGTGAAAATCATGAACATCCTTTTCATCTAGAGACATTTGTCAAGTATCGGAATGACGCGGTTTTGAAATTTTATTTTTAATTATATCATGAACGACGGGAGTTTTTGTACCTTTGAATGTCTATTGACCAGACATCAATGCAATAAAGCAGTAGGTATAATTAAAAAGAGTGCTTTGAACTCAATATGTTTTGAAAAGTTTCAAGTATCCAGAGGTAAATAGAAAAAAAAAATTATTAAAAGCGTCTATATGGAAAATAGTCTAAAACAAAATTTTATGAAGGTATTAAACAGACTTTGACAATAGGCTTATTTTTAGCACGTGTCCTCAATTCATCGTACCTCATTGGTAATCGAAACGATTTTTTTCAATAAATTATTCATGAATTCTTTATTAAGATCAGAATTCTCTACTTTACGGATTACTTCCTTTTGCACGCGGCTTCGCTCCCTTTATAATCTGGATAATACGGTTCCCCTCTCTTGATTTAGATCACATAAGAGAACTTAACTTGTTTTAATTAAATTAGTTCATTCGTAGATAGTCATACGTCCCATCTCCAATTCTAGGGGTTGGGGGAGAATTAAAAAAACAAGTAATAAGCAGGTATTTCTTTAAGAGGCAGGGGGTAGAACTCAAAACAAAAAAATCACGATTCTTTTGTTGTTATCACAATTTATAGTCTGCGTACCAACCTCTACGTTGAAAAATGCGAAATGGTGCATACAAACTTCCACCCCTCATTTTAGAGAAGTTGGTGGTTAGGAAAGAGACAAAAAGTGTCCTATGCCATCCTCCATCCCTTTTGTCTTCACTTAATAAACCACGTCAATTCGTCGCTATCTTTTGCCGTGAAAGAAAGAAGATTACATGAGAAATTTATTTGCGATGCTTTTAATTTACTTGAGAATGTTGTGTGCGAATAGACATATCACATGTGAGCTGTGTTAAGAATGTGTTTTGAAAAAATATTAGAAAATGCTCTTAAAGAAAACTTACAGCTAATTAACACTAGCTTTTGCCTGCGGCTTCGAAAGCGTTAAATTTGGAGTAGTTTAAATCTTATCCATATAAACCATCAAAATCTATTTTTTATAAAACATGAATGGTAGAGAAATAAATTTACCCCTCACATATCGAACTCCAAAATTTATGTTGACTTGTCGACAAGATCAAGCCTCTTTTCATGAAGTGAAATCCAAAAAAGCAAAATAAACATCCTAAAAAAATGTGAGAAACAAGTAATTTGCCCCTGCTTCATCCTTGGTACATATATAGCATATAGACCAAGAATCACGTACAAATCCAACGGTGAAATAATTTTTGAAAGCAGGCTAGCAGTTCCTGAGATTAACGCGTTCAATCAAACAGAACTCTTCAAATGTATATTATTAGTATATATGACATGTGCCAAATGTGCTTCATACAACTCTTGTTTCATTCTGAGAAATCAATATTTTATCCTATGCCACCCTTCAAGAATTTCAAAGGTAAAGTTTTCAAAGTTAACAATTGTCGCTCATATATGATTGCATATTAAACTGCCAAGAGAAGTTTGCTTTAGTCTCCCGTATGTATTCACAGTTTTGAAGCGGTAGTCGATTATAGTATGGAAATTCAGGTCGAATTAATTGAAAACCGATCATTAGAACTATGCAGTAAACTATCAAAATTGTATTTTCGTTTAGACAGCGTGAAGCGATGAAGTTGTACGTACATAATATAATATGGTTCTTACATCCGCTTTTGATGAAGTTAAATTGTTGTATTTTGAAGTTAAACTGTATCAATATTAATTAGTTATTATTTATTTCAATCAACATCGTGGTTAGCTCCTCTTTCTTTGGGAATTTAATAAACGGATTGTAATATGGATTAAATTAAACTTCAAATAAATAAATAAAAAATCGTAACATAAATGTTATGAGATTTTCGTTCACTTAAGAAAACTTTAAATTTTGCTATAGCTTTTAAATAGTGAACACAATTTTAAGGGATAATGGATAAGGAAAGAATGGACGACGGGATTAAGGAAAGGACTGGGAAGGGTGAGGAAAAAGATATGGGTCTCCGGCTCCCAGATCGCCGAACCAAACCCAGTTGTATGCTACTTCTTCACGCCAATCTTCTGCGGCTGTCAATTGTTTAGGACTTCCCTTGTCTGTGTTTCGGCTCCGACAATTAAAATTTTAATATAATATGTGCGTCCCTACCGGTAATCGTACCCAGAACCCCATGGTTCTACGCTCACGCGTTAATCACTGTACCAAGGAGTCGGAATGAAAATACTATAATGTACTAAAATTGGCGGTGTTTTGCGGTTGTCGTCCCAACCTAGTATTTTGTTGTTGATGTAATGCTGATTTAAGCTGACCGTTTTATGATGTAAATGAGCCACCAATGTTATTTAAATTGAATGGAAATTGTCAATTTTTATGGATGAATAGATATGTTTTACGGCATCTTAAAATTATTGAAGCATTTAATTATTTATTCGAATTAGTGTACCATACAGGTTACTAAAATAATTTTGAAAAGATAACAACCATCAACTGCCATTTTAAAAAAAGAATGAAATATCATAGCAATAGTTCAGGGTATAAATGATATCATTTTGTTAAAAATTTCGAAAGGAGCATGTTGTAATTGAGAATCATAAAATGAAGATCAACAGGTGTACAAGTGAAAGTTATAAAACGAAACCTTAAACGATTTGTGATGTTCTTAAAAGTTTAATGTGCTCAAATAATTTTACCTCGAGAGCATTTAGTAGCGAATATTGTAAAAAGTGCCCGAACGTCGGCATTTTAAAATGCACGAGATTCAGTGAAGCGTGAAAATACAGAACATTTTTCATGAAAACCCGCAAAATTGTAACGCTGCGCTTGTGTTAGTGACCACCGTGTCATTCCTGTCGACATTTCTGGAAGCTACCTTTGTATCGTGGATAATATGAGCTGTAGAAACCAACGAAATATGGATATAATCATGAAATGCTGGGTTTCCATAACGTCTTAAAGCAGTACTAATTGCAGAGTGGAAAAATTGGGGATCTATATAGATCGTTTAACTTCATCAATTTCCCATACTGCAATTATTGATTAGCAGATAATGATCACAATTGGAAATATAACCATCACGGTACAAGTTCTTGTTATTAACTACGGCCAGTTCCTTTTTGATTTTTAATAACACTAACCTAAAACAACCTTGGAAACCTTGTCACACTATCGCCCTATGCCTCTGTAATTTTATAGCATTTTTCCTATTTTATCAAAAACAAAATATGTAATTTTAGTGTTTCAGTCGAACGTAATTATTACAATAATTTTGCTAAACATGACTTTATTAAACGATATAATAAAAATATCATGGACTTTTCTCATTTTTAATAAAATTTAAATAAAACCTCACGCGGAAAATTAACTATTCTATGCATAGCTTATTGAAAAAAGGAGTTTTAAGTGTAAAATGTACTTCATATTCTTACAAATTACGGTTTCTTCATCAAGGAATTATGAAAGTTCTTGTGTCTTATTTTTCAGCGTGAATTTTAAAAGTCGAGCAGCTGCACCTTTAAATTTTTAAGAGTAACGGTGTTACAAATGAAGTCATCAGTCTAGTACCAAACCAATTTATTTATTTTGTGCTGGTAGTCTAGTAATCTCAGGTGATAAATGCGAAAGTAACTCTGCCTGTCTATCTATCACACCTCAGTCGTGACGTTTTTTCAGGATGAAAATTGTCCTATGTCCTTCCCGGATCACAAGCTATCTTTGTACCACATTTCTCTCAAACCGGTTCAGCAGTTTAGGCGTGAAGAAAAGACAATATCATGTTGTAACTGAGACTAGGCTATTTAAATTATATTATTTTAGACGTTTCCGATGTAATGTCAAAAATATATTAAAGTATCAAAAATACTCTCAGTCCTATACATATATTAATTGTTAAATTACAAAAGAACAGTATTGTATTATTTGTGATTAAAAGTTTTGTTTAAACTACGTCTCAAAATTTTTAATTAGGAGAATGAAAAATAAATTATAACCACAAACCTTAAGGCTGCCTAATAATTGCCTTATATTATAGCAGGCAACTCAGAAGGTGGTCCATAATTTCGCATGCTAAGCCGTCACCAACGTTTAAATTTGAATTACTTTAAATATAATGTTTTCATACTAACCAAAATAAAAATTAAGTATGCAGTATAAAAATTTACAGCACCATTATTTTTTATCCAATACAATATTTTGTTCCCACACCCACTAACATACACGAAACGCCTTTCAAATTTTACTAAGCTGTCGTTTATCCTGAATGGGTTTCACATTTCGAAAGGATTACTCGGTACGAGTTTTATGTACCTGCTCCTGAAATAACTTTCCAAATAAAATGCTTTCCGCGAATTCATCAAACGTTTGCTACGCCGTGTTTTTACGCGTGCTACAATTTGTAACATTTTACGATTTTAAAACGGTTTTAATGCATAGATTATAAAATTGTATTTATAAATAAGATATATTGTAAATAAGATTTATAAAAATGGTAGAATTGTTACGAGTTATATGTGCAATTATTATTGTCTTTGTGTCTTGATTATCTCGCTTCTAAGGACGAATTTTAAATTTTGATTTTTAACGCTGACATTAAAACTTTATGTTGATGTTATAGCATTATATTTATTTAAAGGGATAGATCAAATGAAGCTTAATACTAAAAATTACAACGTAAATTCATTTGATTAAAGATATTTTTTAAAATAAAAGCAATTCTGTGATCACACATAAAGCCGGGGTTGACATTTTTTATGTAAAAATATCCTTTTGCAAATCACGCCAAACCTACAAAAGATTTCAATTAAGCTGCCCTTTCTTTTGCTTTCCGAGAGCAATTAACGACGATGTATCCCAGGGGATATTTGATATAGTTACAGATTGTGTTAGCAGAATCTTTGTGTAAATATTTATTCTCTGCTTATTGTCTAAGGATTTCATATTAGTTTCAAGTTTTGCTTTTCAGTGAAGAAACGGTTTCGTAACCGTCATAAAGGTCATCCTTTATTACAGATTCCATTCTTTTGGGCTCATTGCAATCGATTGTTTTATTAGAAAAATGTCTATTTTACATTTTCGCTACTCATATTTGCATATCTGTACGCTTTAGTTTTTACACATTCGGCTTAGATCTTATTTTATATATATCCGCATCGGTCGCTCTAAAACTTTTCGCATACGGTTATTTTTAACTTCCCTCGAAATCAAGGACATAGATCAAAACATAAGTAATCGCTCGCGTAGCAAAACTTACAAGCCCGAACATGAAAACAGTTAAAAAGTTATTACGACCCTCATAAAAGCGAGAGACTGAAATTCGAGCTCGCTTATTGCAGGGCAAGCTTCAAGATATATTCTGTAAGATTGTAACACGCCTAGCTACCAATTGTCTTTATTTGTCTCTGGATAGATATAGTCCTTAACATTTACAGTTCGCTGTGCTCATAATTTTTACGAAAATTGTGAATATTGCTCCCTTGTGGACGGACATTTAGTAGATATGCGGTTTGTAGATTGTCATAACTCGGAGCAAATAGTCAGCTTTAACGGTTTTCCTCATAATTCAGTTGTTTTGTCGGTTATTAGCATGGAAATTATCCGATAGGAAGCTGTAGTAGAAAATAATAATACATTTTTTTTTCTCTCATGAAATATTAAATATTAACTATGAAAATGAAAAGCACACTAATGATAGGTTTTTATATTACGCAATATAATATAAAAATTCAATCCTGATGCTCAAACGAAGAAAAAAATATGTCTTTTCATAATCTCTTAGCCTTATTTTAATAGAATTCACAGGTTTTTAGACATAAAGCCAGATTAAAAAATCACAATATTTTATATTCTTATGTCGGGTATGTTTTTAATGATAGATCGATAATTGTGCGAAGTTTTTTTTTTATAGTATGTCTACTATGAGGAATGTCTACTATATAAATGAGGAATATATTTTCTTCTCCAAATTTCAGGTAGAGCAATTACACATTCATTTGGTACTTATACGACGATTTAACGGTATAGAAAGATGAAGTCTCTGTTTATTTTTATTTCCTGCCTTAATTTTGTATAAAACCCAAGTTGGCAATAATTATGATATATAATACTAATCCGATATAATACTACTGATTGATAATGCTAGAGCTTTTTGTAGGAAAAACATTTTTAGCTTATGCCAAATTTATATTCATTAGTACTATTTCAATTCTAGCATAATATTTATTACTAGTATAAGAAACAAATATACGGTATTTTTGCAGAAATGTTTTATTTTTAATTCTAAATATTGTAATACCACTACAATACGGCAATTAATACTGCAATTTATTTAAATAAAGATAGCACTTTATAGTATTATATATTAATAAATATATAGTAAATATATTTATATATATAATATAGTAAGTATATATATTTATATATGTTTGTTGAAACAGATTACATTCAAATAATGAGATTCTCTCTTGTTTAATTGCCTTTGCTTGATAAATACATCTGTGATGTGATACATTCATTACATTGTGCATTATATTATTATAGATGCTTTGTATTTTTAATAAAAATATGTCTATGTATGCGGTAGTGGAGCACGCTTCGTCACGAATTGGGCCAGCTCGCACAAGGAAAGTACAACACCCTCACAGAAGACCGACGTGAAATAGCATATTGCTGTGTTGCGTTCGGTGAGTGTATCCAAAAACAATACAGTTGAGATAAAGCAGTTAGCATTTAACAATATTATGAACTCATTCATTCTATAATACAATAAACATAATTATATGTCATAACCGGCAATGGGTCACCTGATGGTAAGTGCTAATCAATGCCCATGAAGGACGTAAGCCATTTGCAAATGGATTGCCGACTTTAAAGGGTATGGGATAGAGACAGAATTGTAGACGGGAATAAAGGAAAGGGAATTAAAAAGGCTTTATATTTTCGTGCATCATTGGGGCTCAGATATATGTGCATACTATACCCATGTACACCATCCGTTCTCGATTATCAATTGACCTATATCGGTCCCCCACTGGGGAACACGGGTCTTCTAACTTCCTGTTTTGTTGAGCCATTAATTGGGTTCCATTTATTATAATTATTTATTCAAAGATGTTATAGTATAATGTGCTCAATGGAACATAGTAGAATATATTTTACAAGAGTGAAGATAGATATCCAGTCTATATATTTATGTAAATGTAAATAGAATCGCGTTCATGTTTGTTTTCGACTTTTTATGGTTCTGAAACATGTAAAATATGTGCTGTACGAATAAAAAAATTAACCAAAATTTCAAATGGAGTTTACGTTTTAAATTGTATCGGTTTATTGATTAATTAATTCAACAAGAAGTATAGTCCATTAAAAGGTTGGTTGATAAATCTTTCTAAATAATAGTCAGTTGCGTGTAGTTATTAAGTTACTGGGCCAATTACCGTAATCGATTCGAACAAGAGTAACAGCTTTTAAGAACTTTACGATAATTATCGTTAAATTCGAGCGTTTTTCGTGCTCATTTAGCTGTATTGAAGGTTAAAAATCGAATAAAATTCATTTCAGGCGCCATTTTCGTGGTGACTGAGTCACGTTTCAGATGATTCAAGTCGCTTTTTATTACAAAGGACAAAGTTTACAACGTTTGTCGGGAACTTTGCTATTGAATTAGAATAATAAAATCATTTTTTTTATTTTTATTAAGGATCTGCTAAAGATTCGAATTAATTGTGGGGAGTTGGTTATATGTGTGCATAATCACATATTGTATTATTAAGCCATATCCGCCGTTAGTCATATAGAATTCCTGGAGTTTGAAGCAAATGCAAAAACATGTTTCAGTATCTAATAGGTCGGTCTTGACATAGAATCAAAAGTACTAACAACTTGAATACATGAAGGTCTTATTATAATAATATAATATTATACATAGATATAATATCATTTCATAGTTACCTCGAGTTTTCAAGGAAAGGAAAGGAAATTTTCAAAGAAGTGAAATAGTTTGCAATTTATAATGTTGCAGACCGCAAAATACTTCTGACCTCTGGGATTCATGGTATATGACGCAGTTATTCCAGCGAAACTTTCGGATCTGGGAATTGAAAGCTTTGGACCAAATTTGTAGGTTCAAATATGTATCGCGTAAATTCTCTTACCTCGAGGCATAGGTAACCCTATGCTGGAAACATGATTTAAACGGACATGCATAGCAACAGGTCACGTCACCAAATGATAATAAAATGAATACAATCTTTCATTCAGTGAAAAATACAACTTTTGATAACAGAAACACATTAAAATAACACTTTTTCAGAGATTCATTAATATATAAGTTAAATTAGTTAAAAAAAGATACATTTTGTACAAGTTCAGGATACGCAGGTCTTTTGCATTTTGAACAAAAAGTATTTACTTTTGGTCATTCCATCGTCACAATGTAAATCAAGCTTGTTTTTGTAACTTGGCGGGAAGTTCACTTAATAAAACTCCTCCGGCGATGTTTAGAATAGCCTGCATATATCACGAAGGTTCCACAAAAACTATTTTAAACAGAAACCGACCTTCTCTCTACCTATTATTTTGGTTGTCATAGCATAATAACATATGAAAATATTTGTCGGTAAACATTTGACCCCAAAATTTTCAAGTTATTAGCATTAAATTTGCTATGTGCATATCCGGTATCCGTTTGAATAGGACAGATCTTACAAACAAATTTATTCAGAAAAACTCTTATACATAGTTCACGAAGATTAAACGTAAAATCGTGAATAAGGGATTTAGAGCGAAATGAGCCACCTCTCCAAGTTCCTTTTAACAGCTAATCCCGTTATCGGATCTAAATGTTCATTTATCTTGCCTAGTCGGCATTGCCCAGCGTATGTAGGAGCTGCTTTTTTATTACCCTCAAAAATAAAATTCCGATCTTATTCCTCGAAAGACAAAGTTGGCGATAAATCCGGGATCTTTTATCTTTTGCTAATTTGCTCGACCTGAATTCTTTGTTACTTACCCTTTAAATAAATGGTTATAATTAGATGACTTTTATTTAGGATCTTGTTGGTTCTTGAGTTCTATGCATCATTTCAATGTTTAGTAAGTTATATTATATAAATAGACAACAGTTTTGATAAATAATAAGTAGCCATCTCATTATTATTCAATAATTTTACCCGAACTTGAGAGTTTTCTGAATAAAATTTATCATCTATTTGTATTTGGTGTTCTTTAGAGCGAATGATGGTAATTATTTATGACTGAAACTAATTTTTTTTTGTATTCTTGTGCCAATTAAAATGGAAGACACCCATTATTGGATCCCATCAAGTACCTACAGATCCCACAAGACAATCAAACTTGCTGTAACCGTGAGCACATACACTATATAATAAAAAATAATGCTCAGTAAAAACTCGTTCCCTTAATAACTCCGACATTATAAACATCAGAAAGTTCCTTAATTAAACAACTTTAATAATTCGCCCCGTAATAGAAGAAATATGAAAATCACAAGGTAATTTATAAGGTTCTAACGCACATATTACTAAAGTTTGCCTGGCCTTACTGCATACTTAAATAAAGTTGTTTGTATGGCTTCACCCTACAATTGTAGTTCAACAATAACAGGGCTTGATACTGGCTCTATACATCGTAGTCTTTTTTCCTCGGTTTGTAATGATTAACCTCAATCTCACAATTATGAAAGCAATCAACATCAATACGAAACGCTCGTACAGGAATTGTTCTAGCTTATTTTTAGATGTCGATGAAAAACTAAAGCGGTCAAATTTTTTTAGGGCAGTCTTATAAATTAAATTGAGATTATATATTCAGAGGAACATATGAACTTTTCCACGAATTAAGACGCTTTTTCGATCAAACATATGATTCACCCAATGCATTCCATTATATGAAATCGTATATAATATGAAATACATTATTTTGCAGAATGTTTTGCATTCTTATTGGGATTACTGTAGCAAAATTAAATTATATGCATATGTGTAATATTCATGCAAACATCGGCTTGGATACATAATTATTGATTCCAATGAATCTGTCGAGCAATGTTAATTTCCTCTTGATTTTAATGTAAAGTAATTTACTGTATAGCAAAGTGGAAATTCATACACTACGCAAAGATACACACATTAAATTTCGCTCAAACAGTTTCCTAATTATGTACTGAAATAAAACACATGTTCGCGAAGTAAGCAGATGTTTTATTTAATTAACCTTCCGCTTCAGAACTATAAATCAGCCTGCTAACTTTATGAACGAGCGGGAATAAACATACATTTATGAAAATCATAAATAGCCGAGTTTATGTGAAGTTGAGATAATATTTTTTAAGTGCTGTTTTTAATTTCACACGTGTTAACATTATTTTTTATTAATCAAGAGGTGTTTAAACGTTAAGCATTCTTTAAATATTCACTTGAAATTACTAGTGCGTATTTTTTATAACGAATATTTTCTTCTTGGTGTTATAGATTTAAAAATGTTGTAGAACTAATAATAAATATAAATCTCTTTTGTATTATATTCTATTAATTCTATGCTGACAAATTAAGTACA
This sequence comes from Zerene cesonia, assembly GCF_012273895.1. Classification (NCBI taxonomy): domain Eukaryota; kingdom Metazoa; phylum Arthropoda; class Insecta; order Lepidoptera; family Pieridae; genus Zerene; species Zerene cesonia. Next base: position 5,026,415 of record NC_052119.1, read on the forward strand.
AATTAAGGTAGTAAATACGGTCTTTATTAGAAATTATTTATAATCTATATACTATGCTATTATTGCAAAGTTGTATCCTATTGTCTACTTCACTATTGAGTTACCTAAAGTGTATCAAGAAATTGCAGTTTACAGTAATAATCTTTCTTCATTCCTTCCAATGCTCACAATAGAAAATAATTATTATTATATGATTCATTTATTTCAATTTTTTGTTACTTCTTCGTCAATTCACATTTATTTTTTGTATTCAAAAGGTGATGTTACTGGAACAAAGTACCTGATGTGAAGTTTTATAGACTAGTCCAAAAATTACATTGTAAGGTTTTCCATTGTCCTAACTCGATTATATCTTGCATTTTCAATGTACGCTGTTAGAAAACTCATCGAACAACACGTAGGATTAAAAAGCTTCTAGGAAAATGTTTCTTTAAAATCACCGTCCACCTGTTTATACGTGAGTCTGAAAATGTATAAGGACTAAAAGTTTATTCATGCTAAGAAATTCGATTCAAGTGAAATGGAATTTATTATTAGAATAAAGATGGTCCATTGGCGGGATAACTTTGAGATTGAGCATTCACAAGAGAAGTCTTAAGAGATTGAAATTCAATGAGCCTTTACGTTTTCTATTGCGCAAGCAGTGGACCGATCTCATTATCATATTTGTTGGAATTTCTTTAAACATAGATTACACATGATGTTTCTCACATAGAAATAAATACGCTTTGTTGTTGCTATTGCATCACTGTCTAAAGATTTTATTTTAACTGAACTCTATCATACATGTTCTTTACCCTTCCCGATTTTTTTCCTTTATTTCTCTTACCAATTCTAGCCTACAAAGTTTTGCAATCAATTGAACTTTAATTGGCCTAAAAATTTAATTTTAAAAATTAATTACTTTAAAAGGCCTCCACAAATGTCCATGCGCGATGTTGGTCCCTTACCACCAGGCGATCCACCAGTTACTTTGCCAACAAAAACAAAAATAAATAAAAATAAAAGAATGTTCATGTCCTACTAATCCTACTAATATTGTAAATGCGAAAGTTTGTAAGGATGTGTGTGTGTTTGTTGCTCTTTCACGCAAAAACTACTGAACCGATTGCAATTAAATTTGGTACGTAGACAGCTGGACAACTGGATTAACATATAGGCAACTTTTTATCCCGATATTCCTACGGGATACGGACTTACGCAAGTGAAACCGCGGGGCGCAGCTAGTATGTTATAACAACGAGCAAATATTGCAATAAGAGAGATATAGCGAAGCATGTTACTGAGCTATACATTGAAACAATAAACTTTTTATTCCGTACAAAAATGAAGTAGTTATCAATACAAGGCTTTAATTAAAATTACAGTGGAACTTGCAATTGTCACGTTCGGGTTTAAAAACCTTTTCATACAAACATTGGGTTAATACTTATAATTAAACAAATTTATTGCGGAAGTTCTGATAGATAATTAAAGGCCGGTGTTGTTTGTATTTTTGCTCGTAAAAGTAATTTAATTTTGATAGGTATTTATTCTATTATGAAATCTAAACACAGAAGCTGTTTTTCATTAGCGTATAGTAAATGGTCGGATATTATTTGCAATGCGAATAGAAACAGTATAACATTAGGTATTTCATGTTAATTATATAATAATAAAGCGTTAGAAAATAACACTATTGGTTTCTGGGAATTTAGAGTGAGCTTACGGTCTGCCGTGGTACATTATATTATATAGCCTGTAGCACTCAAGTATCGCATATCTAACGTTGATAGAATTTTTAAAACCCGTCCAGTAGTTTCTAAGATTGGTGCGTTCAAACAAAGAAACTCGCATTTATGTTATTATCACTATAGTATATAAGTATAGAATTCATTCAATTGTACGTTGATTCAATTTATCGTGATCAAATTTAGGTCAAAAAGATATTTCAAAGTACCTCAGTAATTGAAGTTGTATTCTTGATATCGACACTCGATTCGATCTCGATCGATTGACCCCTGACACGAAAAGTATGTGGAAACTTTAATGAAATTCTGTGTTCGCTAGAATGGTCGATTACTTCATATATGTTTGTTGGTTATTCAGGTAAAAGAAAGAAAGAATTTCCTCCGTAAATTCACGTGGTAAATGTACCTTAAATTTTATTATACAATAACTCTTTAATGCTACTTATTCAATGACGCGGATGTGAATTGCAGAGCTGAAAACAGTCCGGTATGGAAGCAAAGCGTGCAATAGTCGCATCTACGGGAATTACTAGGGAATGGGTTACACATGTGCGATATCTGACAATATCCTTATTGAATCTTTGCATGTTTATCTTAAATTATAATCGATTGCAAGAAACAATATGCTTTATTATTGTATTCGTTACCGTCACTTATTTGCCGATCTTTTATAAATTTTAAATTTCAATTGACAGAATAAAATGCTACATAATATGTAATAAATTATATGATGTGATAAAATAGAATATTCATTTTACACTACTTCGTGTGGCGGATCGTTAAAAATCTATTGTCGCGGACATGGATCCGGGTAATGACGATTTTTTTCAAGATCATCGGATATCAAATTATTATTGCAGATACAAAAGGCTCACAAGGGCATTCTCCGAGAGCAATTATAGAAATGGCCGCAAACTTCTGAAGCGCTAAACGATTTATCAAAGCATTCGTTAATGTTGTATTGTTGCTGTCTTATTAGAAGTAAATTGGCAACAAAGCGATTCAATTATTCCCGCTGTAGAGCGTCGTGTAAAACTACCACAACCGTACTTATCGCGCCCATAATGCAAGTCCCGGTATCTGGTTGCTGCAATTCTCATTTGTTTTAACTCAGCACTCGATAATTCGCTCAGTTGACGTTATGTAAGCTCAAATTTTGTGGTTGCAAAATGTTATCAAACAAACATGTCATTAGATAAATATCCTCGTGCAAGTTTGATAGGCATTTGACAGGCATACTATAAGGTGTACTCAAAGACTGAAAACGCTCTTTGAGCGCTGTGGTCATATAAAAAGTTATTTCTTCATTGCCACAACGCGTTGTGAGCATTTTTGTTAGAGAGACACGAAATTCGTGTTGTGACGTGTCAATTACACGTACAGGAACGCTATATAACACTGCCCATGCCTAAGTGTGTGTTGGTAGATGTTTTCTCAACCGTTTGGTCGATATATATATAATACGAGACGTCAGTTACATTAGGATTAGGAAGATTTCCTTCGCCGATTGGAGTTATATAATAGTTATTTCGAGTTAATAGTAGTGATGTCTTAGCGAAGATATGAAAATTTCAAGTTGATTTAATTTTCGATACTGGAGCTCCCGACTTATTGATACAATGGCTCTAAATAATGATAAAATAATGATTTCATCAATTCTTAATTAGCTACGATGTTGAGTTTAGTTTTCAATCTAAATAATTCGTTTTTGCGGCAAGAAAATTTACCATATCATATGAATAAATCTACGGGATAGTACGAATGGTATGATCATGGAGCAAACTTTGCTATGTCACGTACTGCTCATACGAATTCTACGATCCTTGCAATGACTAGCTATTGGTTTAGCAGCAGATGTGACATTTCATTTTAAGCGCCAAATGGAGATGATTACACTCGTTTCAAGTGACCCAGATTTTAGAAGTGCTTATGACAGTAGGTACATTCTACACATTTGTGTTTGCAAATATATGTAAATAATATTATATTTATTTCAAATAGTAGTATTAATACTTGTTTTAATTTGAATTGAAGATTTGTGATACATTTTAGTTGTTTAATTTTACAAGTTAAATGCTAAATTACTTTATCAGTTACAGAATTAGGTTGTTTGTACAACTAAAAAGATTGCTCAAGACATTTTACTCAAAGATTTGAATCTAGCATACGAATACCTCATTCACGATTATGGCATATTTATTGGTCAATAGAAGTGAGCACGCAAAACCAACGCTAGAGCAATATTTGGGAAGCCGGGTGAAGTATACCCCTAACTTTCTGTGATGTATTTTCAAGCCAAACTTTTGAAAGTTCTGCGGTTGCTTTCCGCAGGAGTATGATGCTTATCACCATAACTTTTATTTTCGCTTTTTGAGGAATATGTCTGCTTAGTGTTTATTGAAGTTGACTTTTATATCATAGATGATATTTTTGCATAACTTGCTTATATTAGCACCGTTTGTATGACAAAACATAAGGAATTCCAATCAAAATCATTATATCCTATTTCTAAACATTATATTAGTACTAGCAACTATAATATTATATATTTAATTTAATCAAATATAAAATAATAAAAGATTACTAAATAAATGAATACTATGTTGATTAATGAACATATATTACACCAGAATTTGCGTACCTATTTAATATCGTAGAACAAAATAGAATAGTTAAAATTTCTCATTACACTCTATTTTATATTGGAGACTCATATTGCCTACTATCGATTGAGTTTGGAGATCAGCGAATTCAAACAAACTCTTCAGCTATCTATAATTAATATAGATTTATACATATGGAAATGTATGCGTAACTTCCTATTGAATCCCTTTAAGGACTTTGATATAATTTGTGTAGTAAAACCAAGTACTTAGCCTTAATACGAGCGAAGCTTAACTGTTGGCGGGCGTGTAATCAGTGAAATAAAATGGAACGAGGGTGGAACAATCACGGAATATGACCCCGAAGTATACTATTACTTGAAATGTCTTACAATGGTAATCTTATCGCGGTATATCAGCAATGAAAAAATATTTGTGTATATATTTTTGTAAGGTTAGTTAATTAATGTAAGTATAACATACTTACATTATTAGGATATAAAAGCGGTTCGTTTAGTGAATTTTTTACTTAGTTGTAAAAAGTCTTTATTATTAACATTCCTTGAACATTTAGGCCAGAAATAGCTAGTGTATTTTTTATTGTTTATTTTTGATAACATTAGATTTTCTAAAACATACGTCTTTTTTAAGCTGATCATAGTTTAATAACTAAAAGAATCTTTGATTGATTCGTGAAGAATTGTGTTATAAATTTCTCATACAGTATCGTAGAGTCTATTTACCTCACTCATAATCGATTCCGACAAATCCCACCTGATTGGAGGCTTATTTCATAAAATGATCTACTTTCGATTTCATGCGATTATCTTTAATGATTTCAGTCTGATGTTTGAGTCAATAAGGGCGTTTGCGATTTATATAAACGAATCTTGTAATTTACTAACACGATTAAAACCATTACTATATATTTTTAAATATTAAAATCAATGGCTGTTCGTTAGTCTCGCTAAAACTCGAGAATGGCTAGTTTGATTATTATAATCATTAATGGTTTTGGTGCATTCTGAATAGTCTAGGGAAGGTTTAAAAGGTAAGAGCAATAAGGAGGCAGGCGAAGCCGCAGAGGAGAGCTAGTTTATCACATTTTCTTTTCATATGAGAAAAAGAAGAAGTAAGAACTTTTATGACATACGCGTAGGAGACACTTATTAAATCCAATAAGTAAAAATTTTACGGGTGAATTTTTAACAATGCCTCGACTTTTTTCTATGATAATATACTCTTAACACTTTTCCGTTTTCTATATTATATCCAAGAACTGCAATATGTGTGTGTACTAGAGATAAATACGCGTAAAACGCAATATTTCAGCACAGTATGGTTCAGAGACAGGAAAATACTAACTATATCTATCTGTATAAAATTAACCTTTCTTTGTTAGACCATATTCTCTTATGTGCTGTTCATTTATGATCGGAATATCACAAATTTAATATTATAAAAGGGAAAGTAACTAAGTAACTGTGTTTGCCTTTCCTTCTTCAACCCTTAACTATTTAATTAAATTGGATAAAATTTGAGACCCGAGAAAGAATATGGGATATGTTTCATTCCGGAAAACCCACGTAGTAAAGATTCGAATTAATCATATATGTATATCGAATATAGACATGAAGCCCTTAAGAGCCGATTTTTCAATACTTGATTGAACCTAATCCGTTTAATAAAATGTTACTTACTAATATAAAATGTCATGTGTAAAATATCAAAAGTGAAATAGCTGTTTAATACAAATTTTGACGAACAGTATTAACCTATAATTGAAAAATCTCTTTTATTATAAATCATGCATTTCTATATATGCAATTATATAACGCAGCTTGTGATATTGGAACAATAAAAATAAACAAATTAAGATCAAAGCATTTATATCCTATGTAACAATTAATCAAGATAATTTATTTTGGCAAGAGTTGAAATTAGTATGATTCAATAAAATTTAAAAGCCTACGTTCTAAATATCTATGTTTAGTTACTAAGGCTCTAGGTAACTATTATTCAAGAGTCTGGCCATCTCGAAATAACGATTACGCGGCACAAACATTTACTTCGACAAATTAAAAGGAAACACTATTAAATTAACAATTGACTACAATTAAAACATGAATAAATATCTTTTTTTTTATGTCATAGCTAGTGGATCGCCTCATGTTAAGCGATCACGACAGTCCATCAACATTCGCAGGAGTTATGCCTCTGTGAATGCGTTGCCTAAAAGATTAGGGAGTAAGGGATAAGGAAAGGATTGACGGTGGGAAAGAAGGGATGGACTGGGAAGGGTGAGGAAAAAGAAATGGGCCTCCGGCGCCGCACACACCGTACGAAATACAGAAGTATGCTATTATTTCAATTTTCTGTAGGGGTGTGGTACTCACACATTGCGAGCTTGACCAATACGTGCCAAAGCGTGCTCGACTCCCATATTTAGTTTATTCTTGAATAGTAATTCCCTTCCTTCCTAGTTATAACTGGTTTTTATCTTCTTATTTTCATAATAAAGGAGTCTAGAGTTATTGGTCGCTAACCTTTATGTTTTCAATTTACACTTAGACGAGCGTAATGTTTGTAACATTACTGTTTACGAGCATAATAACAATGAAATGAATATAAGGGAAATTACTTAAAATACAAAGGAAAATGATCCGTGAAGCTTATATTTTGCAGCGTTATTTTACATGCCAGTTACGCTCCTTTAGTAATTTTGTATTAAGAAATTTTATTTTGAAATTGTTTTAAAATGCGAATTTTTATAATATTTAATTTAAATTCAAGATCATCATTTGTTTAATTTATTAAGATAAGCTCACTAATAATTTAGGGGCTGTCCATAATTAATTACATCACACTTTGAAGGCGGGGTAAGCTATCACCGAAATGTGACAGTGTGTGACAAGGGGCAGGGGGTCAAAAGTTTCGTGACATGTGAAAATTAAAATTGATGAAGTCGATCTTAAAATCAAAATTATTTTTTGTCTTATTGAAAATGTGTGACGTCATATAGGGAGAGGGTTTTGAAATAGGGCAATCTGGGACAAGGCGTGGGAGGGGTTAGAAACTTAAATTTGCGTAACGTAATCTGTGAATGGCCCGAAAATCATTGTGTTTTTATTCACTGCTGAGGGAATTCATTATTTATTTATTGTACAACTAAGTAGGTATAGAAAATTTGTCGTAACTTCATAATCACAGTATCCCAGTTATGCTGTGTCCCACTTATGTGTGTGCTACCATACAACAGACACATCTAATTAAGCTGGTTCGTCTATTCTATTTAGTTTTTCCTGAGTAAAACTGAAGTGAAACGAGTGTTGCAAGTAATAAAAGGATCGCAATTTAAATAGGTTCACTGAAACTCATCTTTGTGGACTAATTCCATTAAGGTTTTTGTTATCTTGGTTTTTCTTTGTTATTTTTTTTTTTGTACATTGCAACATTGTTAGCATCTTGTGATAGCAATCAATGAATGACCGAAATTGTTTGTAAGGATTTTTTAAGAATACTTTACGATAGAACGACACAGCATCTTAAAACGATTCCCTTATATTTCTGGTTGCTTTTCCGGGGTAATTAATGCATAGTACAGAACTTCGCGGCTTCTTGCTCGCAAAAATTAAAAAAAATCTCGATTCTAAAGTTTTCAAGATGGGAAGAGTCTTTAAAATTCTAGACGTATTTTGTGATGCAACGACTCCTATTTTTGTTTGATGTTAACTTCTGACCGGAATGTTTCAGCTGTGTTTCAGATGGTGAATTAACTACTAATAAAAGAGTACATTTTAAACAATTGTATGATTCTTTGTACTAGCGGAAGTGTATCTAATAGATTTGTGAATGTTTATCACAAATAATTAAATAATACTGAAGTTAAATCATAAATGTAAAAAGTTTGTTTGGATGTTTGTCCGTCGATCACGCTGAAACCACTGAACAGATTTTGATGCAATTTGATTTACAGATAGGGTAATAGATGTCTTGGGTAATGAGATACTTTTTATCCCGATTAAATGCTCAATTGGGATAAAACAGGAATCTTAATATTCTGGCGCAGCCGGGACCTGTGTCGAGTTATAAATAAAAAAATATCAACTCTTCCGGGCCAAACTGGTCCAACTCGTGCCGAAGTGTGTTCGACTCGTACACTCATTCTAATATCTAATATTACGAACTGAAGTGGCACTTATAATTATTATTGGAATTTATTTCTTACTTTTATATTGACTGAAGTTAACAATTCTTGGAATAAGAGCAATTAGAGAGAATGCATTCTATACGTCTATGTTGAATAGAACATTCCAGACTCATCTAGAAATCATTACTTTTTCACAGAAAACAGAGTTTAATTTAAATTGCCGTATGTGATTCTAATAATTGTTATCTTCTTCCATACTGCGTCCGTGGTAGAGTAACGTTATTCTAGCGTATCGATACACACATATCATGTATTTGACTATCTTTATGTCCATTTCTTTTGCACAACCTAACGCCTAAACCGCTGGTCTAATTTTGACACAAGATGTGTATCGTAATCATTAGTATTGAGGTAGTGACGCATACAAGGCAACGAACACTCCGATTCCGACTCATCACTGGCATCACAACAGCAACAAATAAACTTACAATTTACCGTTATGATGCCCAAAACAATTAAAGAAGATTTCAATTTATCCCACATTATTTCAAGGTAAAGTATAAAATCTATATAGGAATATGACTTGTGAGAAATAAGCGTAATAGTTGACTTTATATCGCCATTAAATAAACAGGCAGGTATTTGACAATTAAACGTGTCTAGTTCACTCTAATGCAGAATCTTGCTACGCTTAACTGGTCCAGTATTGTTTTGCGATTGTTGCGAGTGTCACATAACATAATATACGTAACTAGCTGTTCGCCTCGGTTTCACCCGTGGTACATATAATATAGTATATGTCACTCAGTGTAATTTCAGATTTCTAATGGTGAATAAATTTTTTAAATCGGTCCAATCGTTCACGCGTGATAATAAGGTAATGTCTTTATATTCGATTAAATTGTAGGTAATATGGAAGTGTATTCTTATCAATAAATCAATGGTTAGCTAGATAATGACTTAACATAAAAAAAAAACATCATAAATCCGAATTTGTTTATCGGTTATCATTATTATCTTGCATTAAACAGACTAAATTGGAAAATGGGACATGGCTTTTGAAGTCAACAGATGAGGAAGAAATTTAATAAACGGAATGACTCACAAGGACTTCCCGCTGTTTAAAATAAATTAAATTCATCTAATTAAACAACTGATATTCTACAAATTCAGTATAATTGAATGAAGCTGGTTGGAATTTGTAATTTATTGGATAATTATTTTGCATATTTTCCCTTTATTTGTTTAACGTTATAATTTAAAACAATTACTTTCAACAAACTCGTTAAAATAAAAGTAGCGAATCTAATATGAATAAATATGATATAATATAATTTGTTTATATATAAATAATATTATAGTATAGCAAACACATGAATACTACAAAATAGAATGATTTTTGAGCTTGAAATGCGGACAGGTTTAATAAATATATCAAAGTAATATCACAGTCTCGTGTTAGCCACGATTCATGCATAATGCATAATATTACGTTTTTAAAATGAAATCTTCATTGCTTGAGGCTTGAAGTCCTGAAATATATTTCATATATTATTTTTCTAATTAACCAGTCATGTCTTGTCTAGTGTAATATTTGAATTGAAACTGGGGATTGGTTTAAATATCTTATACCTTTAAACGAGCAATTCTTCTATATATATATATATATATATATATATATATATATATATATATATATATATATATATATACATATATGTAAAAAAAAACATATATGTAAATATATATAATGGGAATCTCGGAATCGGCTCCAACGATTTTCATGAAATTTAGTATATAGGGCGTTTCGGGGGCGATAAATCGATCTAGCTAGGAATTTTTTTAGAAAATGTCATATTCGTGTTTTATTCGTGTTTTATCGTCTTAAACTTACTTGCGTTTGAGTAGTCCCAATTTATTATCATTCTTCCTGACATCTATTGGTGAATAATAATACTATAAATGCGAAAGTTTGTGAGGATGGATACATATGTATGCGTGCGTCTGTTACTCTTTCACGCAAAAACTACTGTACCGATTGCAATGAAATTTGCTTCGTAGATAGCTGGACAACTGAAATAACACATAGGCACTTTTTATACCGATATTCCTACGGGATACGGACTTACGCGGTTTCGACCGCGGGTCACAGCTAGTTTGTTGTTTAAACGCTCAAATTGGTGGATGAATTTGAAAGAACGTAGTGTCAAGTAAAGAGACATTATGGATTCTTGGAATAAATCTGCTAGTTAGAATAGGGTCAAAATACTTTGCGGTATACCCTGTGTACCAACACTAGGGATGGTGATTGGTTATACGTATTATAAGCAACCTTTTGCAGTTATTGTAAAACAAATACCTAATTACATACATTTAAATTTTTACTTTCTTTATATTATATAAAATATATAAATTCTCATGTCGTGTTACTTCCCACATTCTTCGAAATGGCTTGACGATCTGTGATGATTTGTGTGTATATTCTAGCCTGAGAATAAGTGTAAACTATTTTCTTAGCTTTATGTGATTAGTATATGGCTGTAGCATGTGACCTATAAAGTAAAAAAAGAGTAGGCTAAAAGTATGTTTCATGTATGGTTAGAGACACTCGAATTATTTTCAGTGTATATCTTGAAAGGTCTTTCTATCTCTATGCTGCGTTCTATTTTCTATTCAATTTGAGAAAATCTTAAAACAAATACTTAAAATCTGTATGCCAACATTCGTTGCTAATTGTCACGTCTGAATACTATTTTAGGAACAGCAAATAACTATCTAGATTCGGAATCTCGCTCAACATTACACCTGAGACCTGAGAGTCCGTATAGCCCGCGGTTATGGACAAATAAAGCTTCTATGCATTTAATTCTTTCGTTGAAACTTCTATGACTGCTTTTTAATGACAAAAGCGAGTGCCCGACTGTAAAAAAGGAAGGGTTTGTTATCGATTTTCAGTGAAGACTAAATAATTATGCGTGGCTCAGCGTAAAAAGTTGTTACTTATAAAACCGATCAGTGTAACATATTCTAGGAAATAATGTACAGACCTCGTAATTTTAATACCAATATTATATATATTATTGTACACCGCAATATACTATAATTATTAAATTTTTGACGCATGTATTAATAAGCTTTCAATATAACAAAAGTCCATAGCAGCTTTTCAATATTGTTTATTTCGCATAAATACGTTTTAACACATGCGGTCTTTTATATCGAAACTAAAATTAGTCTTTGGTTTTCAATAATGGCGCGAATGTAACGAAATTGAAATTTAATATCGTTCGCATGCGAATACATTATAAAACGTTATTTTAGGAATGGAATCTAGATTAATAAATGATTTTCGTTCCAATTTTAGGATAAATGGGAAGTATGACATTTAAAAAAAACATTATGTTTTCAGCGGCCATCTTGTGCTATAAGGTGACCATGCCTACAGAACCTTTGTTACTTAAAAAAACTTAGCAAGCAGAATACTTACCTTGAATCTGTTGGTATTTAAGAGACACGTGTAACCTCCTTTTAGGTTGTAAAAGAGAATGCGTTCCTTTTCGCGTACATTATTTATATGCCCTAGATGAAGGCTACATAGAGAATATTTTTGCCAAACAATACAGTCTCCTGCAACACCTTACAATGTTTAAGTAACAAGCTTTTATTAGTGACCTGACCTGAAACTATAGAAGGCGTAGGTGACAACAATGCGTCTTAACTGGGCTTCACACAAGACCTGGGGTTAAGTTATTAAATATAATACACGGCATTACGCACTTGGTGGTATTCCCTTTAGCGCATTTCTTGCACATTTCATTATTAGTGGCACAGCCGACGTGACGTAAACGTTTTTGTAAATTGCCATATTAGAATATTCGTCAGTGTGCTTCAGAAACTGTAAGTATGTGACTGGTGATATAAAGCTTTAATTTAATATCATTTTTATCGTAATATTTTTGAGTGTTATGTTTTATGGATGTAGAAATATTGAGCTTAGTAGTAAATATTCACAGGGAAATATATAAATTTGGGCGAATGATGCAAGTGATAATTTTATAATCTCTATCATACAGTGTTTCTAATCAAACGAAAAGACTTAACCCTTTATTAAAATAGACCGCTTGTTTAGAGGTCTCAGATAAGTCGAAAATTGTTATTTATACCCGTCAGTAATGAGCACTGAGGATGTCTTGGCAGAATAACGATTGCCGGATTGGAACGTATTATTAACGTAGCGGATTTAAGACTGATAACTTATAGTTTCCTAACTGTGCCTGTGACTACTTTGACTCATGTGTAGATTCAATTTAAATAAATTTATTCAAAATACATTATAACCTATACATTGTCAAGGATCAATAACTATGTAACAAAAAAAAAGTTTAATTAAAATCCGTCCTATACTTTTTGCGTGGTACCCCGGACAACATTTAAAAAATTCAAAATTATTGTTTTTACACGCTTTTTATTAGCTTCACCTGTATGTTTGTTTGTTTGTTTGTTTGTATGTTTGTTTGTTTGTTTGTAACTGACTTCTTTGGGCGCGATTTTGACCCACTTTAAACGGCCAGATTTCGTTCAAACTTTGTAGATTTATTGAGGACCGATGACAATACACTAATTTGATAAAATTATTCCAGTTTTCAATTTGCAAAATATGATTTTTGTTAAAGCGTGTTTTATAGTTTTTTTAAACTATTATATTTTATTTTATGTATCAGTCGCCTAAGGGTAGTTTTTTTTGTTTCGATTCAATGTTCAGAATTTAATTATTCTAGAGTTATGTTATATAGGTATTCCATCAAAGCGAATTTATTTAAGTTTAGCTCCTATAGTTTCGAAAACTTTAAAGTCTCGAGTAGTTATTTAAAAGACGAATCGCTCGCGTACAATAAATTACAAAAGTAATATGAAATTGTTATTTGTGATCTTCCTGACTTATCTGTTATGTTTGTTTCGTCGGAATATAAGTCCTGATGTTTATAACGCAGATGCTCTACGGGTAAAGAGGCATTATTTCCAGCCATAGTACTCGAAAATGCGTTAACTTACGTCATGTTGCGTATATGAAAATGTTTTGTTCTGCTGAATGTTGCGATAAACCTTTATCGAATGGCACATAGCAACGTTTGTTGGGAAGTTTTCTCTGAGACGCTATGATATCGTTAAATCTTATATCACATTATCTTAAGGAATGCTTGATAACAGTGAATGAGGATTTTTGTTATGCGACGCAAATCTTGCTGCAGCTTGTATGGTGTACAAAGTTATATCGGGAAATTTAGTTTTACTATGTAAATAGTGCTAAAATGTTCTCAAAATGTTGTTTGTTAAACAAATAATACAGTTATAATCTGATTAGCTCAGTACATACGTGGACACGCCATTGTACCTAGTTTGAATACAAGCTCCTGAATAGTTTATGACTATATCAAAAGCATCAGTATGTATGTGTAAATTATGATATAATATTTAATTTAATAATAGTTTAAAAGAACTCTTTTCATTTTCTTCCACACTGAAACATTTACAATAGCTTAATAGCTTTTTAAATTGTGAATTTAATGTAGTACTAATTTCTTACAAATATTATATAAATTAGTACAACTTTAACCAGTCGGTATAATATCGTCAATAAGTATTTCGAATTTCAGACGTTAAAACAAATGATGTTTTTAAAAAGGATTATGTATATAATTTGTATACATTCAGTTAACGTGATAAAAATATATGTTTTACATTTGTAAAATATATGTGAATTATTTATAAAATAAGATTTAATCATTAAGTAAGACATCTTCAACACAGTAGGTGAACAAAATAACTCCACTTATATTTTTATCTTCTTGTGGATTCATTGTCTTTACTTTGTTATCATCTGTCGAAATATACACTTTATATTCCCACATAAAACTACGCAAGATAGAAATCTATGAGGGAATAAATTCTCATATAGCGTTCTTTTTCGGAGATCAAATATTAATACGCACCTACTTTTATTTTTCGGCAACGACCGTCGGTGAGATATTTTGAATGTTCTTTAGGGAGTTGAATAAATAGTATGTAACTTATCTTACTCTCTTTAATATTAAGTAGATCGTGTTACAATCAAAGTGCCATGTTAATACATCTAAACCTTTTTTTTTTATTTATCGTATTTTTATTCTGCTACCCATGTTGTTGGTTATTTGAAATCAGTGTGATTATAAAAAAATATCATCGCAGTTTTATAATTCCTATAACCCTTAAACAAGGACGTTAAGATAGGTTAATCGTGTGGGAGGCAAGTAGTGAGACGCGGGAGGAACGAGCCCGAGCTACATACGCCTGTTGTTAGCAGCTCGGGACACTATTTAGGGGTTGCTGCGCGTATACGAGTATATTAAAGTTGTTGGTATGTTATATTTCTATATTATGCGCATGATTTAAAGTGATGAGAAATTACATTGTACAAATGATACATAATTCTAGTGCAAATCGACATCTCGTTTTTACAAGAATCTGTATTTTCAGCAGTTCTATATTACTGACTGGTATTGAGTTGTGACAACAACGGCTTTACCTAGACGTTCAGCTTTTACTATTTGTTCAAAGGCTTTGTAGGCGATCAAAGTCATTGTACTCTATTGTAGTGTATTCATTCTACACTACTCTTTTATTGCAGTATTATTTTGTACTATACTTAAACGTAAAAATCAGTAAAACAATCTTTTCTGGAACTTCTTAATTCTACAGCCGTATCTTCTATCATTAACTAGGATGTGCTCTTCCTCGACATGAATGTATAGCGGTGCGTCTTTATTGCTCGAGTGATAAATGAAGCACTAGTGTTGAAAATATCGTTCTATAAGTATAGCGTAAATCCTTTCAACAAATTGATGTTACATCAAATACGCATTACGGATTTCGCGGCGAACGGATATTCAAAGTCGCAGCGAGCATGTTAGCTTGGGAAATTATTGTAATTTTTCTCAAGTGGCTTCTTATGTTCTGTCGGTTGTTAATGTAGTATAATTTAGGTTTCGATGTGTTGTATTTGGATGAGTTAATAAAATGACACAAAATTTATTGTCACTCAGCAAATATAAGTATTATTCTCCGTTTAAGAAAAGCGAATGGACTTGGTAGTACATATTATTTAGCAAATAAGTAACATACTGCCAATATAATACTGTTGTGACTATCATATTATCAAGGCGCTTATATATTCCTCTCAGCATTATTTATCTTTAACGTTAAACCATCGTCGAGGTAGAGGTTGCTTCTTATTAATAAGGCTGTCATTTATTTTTGTTTTCATTACGTCATTTTACTTATTCTAGAATTGTACTATAAAGTTATATAAATAAATGAATCATCGCGTAGCTTGATAAGCTGCTAAAATAACCTAGAATATCAATCTTAATAAATGTGGTCTTCATCAATCTGAGATCTAATCATGCGTATTTAATCTATCAATGGTCTATGCGCCTAGGAAAATACTCTTAGCTAGAAGTCTTCCCTATAATATTGTGTCCCATAAAAAACCTATAGAACCGAAACTGGCAGTGACAAATGGGAGAAATTCTACTAATTGAATACAATCCAAGTTACCAAGTTCACGGAATAAGTGAATAAATTAGAGTGGGAAAAATAAACGCCAGAAACTTTTCATGGAACAAGTTGGGCTCTGCAAACGACTTCAATGTCCACACTTTAAATAAATTGATTTCTTTGATTTGCTTTGAAATATATATACGTTTTTATATAGATAATTTTATTGGCCTTTAAAACAGTGTTATGTTGATAATCTAAATAGTGAAAGCATAATTAATGTACATGTATAAAAATATTGAAATTAAACCAAATTTATTGGATCTCGTTAGTCCGAAATGATCGAGACAGCTGTTACGAAAATTTCGTATAAACCGTAGTCCTCTATTTTCATGAAGCACCCTGAATTGCTTCAATACTGCAAAATATGATTGACTAACTTGCGTTCACAGAATGACCAAAGACCTGTATATTTAAAAAAATATATATGTAGACGAGGATGTAAAAGCCACCAAAGTTTGATTGAAAAATGAAAACTACAAGGTTTTAATAGCTGAATTAACGAAACTCGTTTAATAAACGTTCTATCAGACAAAACCATATTAAAAAAAAAAAAATACAAATTGGAAAACTGATTTCGGATGAAGCGTATAGGATAACGGCGATTCGGACGAACGGGAGTTTAACATATTACAATCCAGATATATAGCGTCAACGGTTGTACCTTATGCAAAACTGCATTTTTATCAAATATGTAAGAACTAAAGTACTCGAGCTGAATATCTTTTCGATCTTAAATAGAAAATAAATAGGTACTTATCTGACATGAAAAAGACAGTAAATGAAATACTTGGAATCATGTTTCATATTTAAATAGACATCTTTTGCAATAATAATTCGCCCATTTCAAATATACCGCAATTAAATTTCATACATAACCATAACATTTTAAATAATACATCTATTTATTAGACTTAATTTGTTAATAGAAATGTAGCCAAACTGAAATAAACATCATTCAAAATTTTACGTGTAGGTTTATTAATTGTGCCTGAATAATGGATCATATAATGGGTTTGCGATATTGCCGAATTTAACAATTAATTTCGTAACATACCGAACTGATCAGTCATGCATACGATGAGTTTTTAGGAGCTAAGGCTTAATAAAATCGTGACTATTATTTTATGCTGTCAATTTCAGTTGAATGGTTTTTGTGCGTCAATCGTGCTATACTAATCTCCAATCCAACATGACAGGATAATAAATTTAAAAAAGGCCAACGGCAGAACTGTATTATTTCTGCTCAAAAGAAAGTTAAAGTAAAAGTTGAAAAGCAGGCAAGGCTAGAAGTAATTAATGCCTTTGTTAAATATTGGCCTGATTTTGTTCGCTGGCGTTTAAAAAAGTTTAAGAAAGAAAACTACTTGGTAAGAATTCATTATTTTCACGATAAAAGATGAATCAGAAAACGTCGTTTTGTGGATAATGTATCTCTGTATAGAAAAGGCAAAAATAATATAAATTATATTGAAACACCTTTCTACCCAAACGTATCCGATAAGTGTATATCGAATAAATCCAAATTGAAATTTGCGTTAAATTGAACTTTGTATTAACTCAAATGAAATCCAAAATACTCTTATTTACGTGTCGAATCGTCTATAACACCCACATCTCGCTTCGAGAAAAATACGAAAATGTTTCCATCAGCACATAACCGCAAATACTCCGACATCGAGATAAGCTTTTAACACTTTTACACGTACGTTTTAAATTCAAATAAATTCTCACGTATTTTGGTAAGGTTTTGAAGTAGTTATTGTAAGACCAAAAAATTCGTGGGAATTTTAACGAAACAAAATTAATATGAATTTCCTTTTGTTTATTTTTGTAAATCATACAATGTTGATTTGATATTATTTTAGTATAATAATTGGAAAACCATTTTTTAGATGTATTACATAAAATTAGAGATTTATTTATTTTAACACTTTTATTACACATTATAAGAAGAAGAAAAAATAAAATATAAATAACAGTTAAAGATAATCTATAACGGGGCGGCCTTATCACATTAGAGTGATTTCTTCCAAACAACCCCTTAATTTTCTTATTTCCGAATGTTATTTCAAAACCAAATATTTAGAACATGAACTCAATACTGAATATTTCATATTTGTAACAGATGAGCCGGCCGCCCGGAGCAAACTAGATAGATAGTTTCATCATCAAGCTACATTTGTCCACTGCAAGGATACACGCCTCCCACGATGGTTCGAGCCATAGGTAATTAAGCCATAATGCGATGGCGATAATCTACCTCGCTGGCCAAATGCTGGGTGGTAGATATCACATGTCGTCAAATTTTGAAATGCCGGTTCTCATTCAATATTTTGCTACTTTTCCGAACAGTGATATGATATAAATGATGATAGAAGTTACTTATATAATATACGAAATTACCTTGGATAGTAAATCAATCTTATGTATAAATATGTAAAAAAACATTTAAATAAACCTTAGAACTGCAAAATTATAAAACGCGAAGAAGTCGTTGAAAATTAAATTTTTTTTTATTTTCTGAATTTTCTTCAGGTATTTAAGATTTTTACATAATTATCTCGCAATTTATCTGCATCCGAATATGTTTCGCTAATCAATTCACTCATAAAAACGAGGACAAATCCAATTTCGTGAACGTAATAAAGTTTTGATAATAAGGATGTAATTACGTACGTTCCAGATAATAGGCGAGTCGCGTTATTACGAGTCCTATTCTAGAAATTTAATTAGCTCGTACCTTCACCTATATTTTATGGAATCACCCGCTTTTATGATAAATAATTTTGTTAAGTTTTATTAAACATCCACTGATTACAGAGGTTTTGTTACTAGTTTCAAAAACTTTTCATGTTTACGCAGTATTAAAGGCTAAATCAACGACGACAGAACACAACTGTACTGTATTTTTCTGGAAATATAGAATTGTCGTTTGTTGCAATTTTATTGTACAAGTATTTGACTCGTGTAATCCTATGTCGTGTTATTGTTAAGGAAGTACAGATGCTGACAGTCTCAAAATAATATTTCTATTGTATTGTGTTACTATAAAATATGCTTTCGATTTATTATAGACTGTAGCAAAAACTCTTTACTCTTTTTAAGAAAAATTGCGCGGACAGAATATGCAATTTCGTACGCTTATAGGAGGGCAGAATTCTAATATATATTTTTTTAATGCCTGACCGACAATCGTTCGACAAAACAAAAGCAGTGGTGGTTTTATTGGTGAGAACCTCGGACTTCAAAATCAATAAGGCGAGGTTCGAGACCGGGCGAGCGTGCAGGAAATAAATTGATTTTTAAATTTATCTGCACAAGTGGATAACATAACTGCTTAAAACGGTGAAGGAAAACATCGTGAGGAAACCGGCATGTCAAAGAATTAAAAGTTCGACGACATGGGACATCTGCCAACCCGCACTTGGCCAGCGGGGTGGATTATGGCCTAAACCCTCATAGGAGACCTGTGTCCCAGCTGTGGGAACATATATAGGCTGATGACGATGACGAAAAATTCTCCTGAAAATAACAAACAAAATTTAAAAAGAATTAGCAATATCGGTCGAACTGTTCATCCGTGGTGCCGTAACCATTACTAGGGATTCATTTTTAATGTGGCAAAAAATCAAGATCAACGCATTTCCGCATTTAGGTGTAACCCCTGCACATGTTTATGGCCAACTGTAGTGTGGTCGCTGGCGATCACGCGATCTACCAACTCTGTTGCCAGCTATAACATAAAAAAATGGCGGAAAACTAAATGTTTATATTCAAACATTTATCCTTATTACTCTCCAAAATGAAGACGAAGTTACAATAAGACAATATTATAGCTTATTTTTATCATCAGTTTATTCAGTATAAAGTCTGACCTACAAAGGACAAGAGACGAAACAAAGAATAATGGCTCTGAGTAAAGAAGAAAAATATAAATTTTCGTACAATAATTTTTGTAGACTTTCCACATTAACATTTATTTTGTTTCGAAATGATAGACGTCTGGAAATATTGCGATTTTGATAACTTATATTAAGATTCCTTATCAAGAATATTTCTGCGTAACTGTGTAATTATGTTTTGTATTTTTCTGGCAATCCATATTTTGTGAACTTCTCTCAAACATTATTAAATATAGAAGCACCCTGTAAAAACCATACCATATAGAGTGGGATAAAAATATGGTTGTAGATCTAAGGTTCCAAAGATTACATGCAATATGCATGGCGTAATGTCCCATATATTATCTTATGCATATAAAATGGA
Organism: Zerene cesonia; assembly: GCF_012273895.1. NCBI lineage: Eukaryota > Metazoa > Arthropoda > Insecta > Lepidoptera > Pieridae > Zerene > Zerene cesonia. The sequence goes on from NC_052119.1 coordinate 5,046,760, forward strand.
AAGAGAAGAAGGAATTCAATGGCTGAGTTGGGGTCACAAGTTGCGGAGTTGTCATGACTCAGGCTTCGCCACGGTATGGTGATAGACACAGGTTTGAATCCTGCCTCGTGATAAATTTTAATACATTAAAAAAAACAAATATTTATGCCAAATTGAATGTTAGTTAACTGATAAATAATGTAAACAAGACTGTTATTATGTACATAATTTGGTTTTTCTCCTCGTTATATTCGAGAGTTTGAAAGTTTCAAACTAAATGTTTCTAAAACTATAAGCAACAGAGGTCACTGGCATACATATAACGAATATTAATAGACCAAACATTTTTTTCAGTTTTTAATTTCCATTTAAAGACAATTAGAAGCAATTATTCATTTTTAAATTCTGGCTGGACATGAATAGTATATCTTTATGAACAGTGTAAATATTGACTTAAGAAAAATATATCATAAATTGATGGATTACTGTTCAATATAATGTCCTCGGGGATTTTCCAAATATTGGTCCAGACTTGTCTCATGAAAGTTATATAAAGATTTTCCAAACGCGTCTGATATCTAGGATAAGGTCAATATATCCTTTATTGAAATATTGTACTGAGAGTTTAGGAAATTGTCTATTTATGTTCTTTTATCAATACCAATATTAAAAGATTACTGAAGAGTTTGTGTGAGCCTGAGTCTGAAGACTATTCCTCTGTACTGGACTGGTCCGATTTAAAAAAAAACATTGAGTTTTAGATAGTCCATTTCTGAAGGAATTTAATATCATGTACAATGTGGATGAAACCGCAGTTCGTTTTAAATGTCATTAATGAACAGTATGATAGTTAATTGAGCAATATTAAATGTTTTATGATTGTTTTATTTTGTGTTAAAACTAAATTTTTTTTTTTATTTTTGCAATTGTTGTTATTTTTATAAGGATTGCAGTTGCAAGTGAAAATTACACTGATCAACAAAAAAACTTTTTTTCTATGTAACAAGAAAAATTTTGGCTGATTCTATTAGGAATAAGGTCAAATAGAATAAAACTGGTAGTCTAAAGTTTTCGATACGAATAGTTTTATTGTAATATTATTTTTTTCACTTTTCTTAAATTACAAGTTATTTTAACAAACATTAAATTATTATCAATGTTATAATATTAATACAAATACTTTTTTTATAATTTTCTCCTGTATTTCGCGTCAGGAACGTCCCTCTGTAATCCCCAGCAATAACCTGCCAGCATAGTTGGACTCTATTTTCCCTGGTATCGTTTTTTTATGGTAAAAATGTCTTGGTGGAATCGTTCCCCGCTAACGGTACCCAAGTTTGGGGGAAAAAGTCTAAATGTGAATGTAAAAAATGTATTTTTAAGGACATATTACAACCTAAGGCGTAATAATTCTCTAAAAGTTCCTGGACAATAGTTTTATAGTCATTTGATCGGTGATTTCCAAGAAAATTTTCAGTGATTTTTATAAATTTTTTCTAAGCTGGTTTTTCCAGATCATCGAATCGCTCTTTAAATATATCATGTTTTATCACTTGCCTGATTTAATGACACACAAAAACACCCTCTTTAATCTTGGCGTTGGCTTTAATCACTGATTTTAGGGAACTTTTCTTTTAGGTATTGAAATCCAGCGCCATTTTTTTCAATTGCTTTCACAAAGTTTTTCATCAGACCAAGTTTTATATGAAGAGGTGGTAAAAATATGTCTTTAGTTTGTACTAATGGAGTGTGTTTTACATTTTTTAATTCTGGAGTAAGAGATCGCCTTTCGCGCCAATTTTTCTTAACGTAATGGTTCTTCCTATCCCAACTGTCCCATTCGCAAAGAAAACAACAAAATTTTTTATACCCAAGTTGCAATCCTAATAAAAGGGCAACAACTTTTAAATCTCCGCTTATTCTCCATTTATGTTCGCCATATTGAATCTTTTCTAAAAGAAATTTCATAGGATTATTTCATGTTAGCACCTTAACCTACCGGTACAGAGGGAAGATTATTGATAAGTGCCGGAACACAGAAACTAGTCCGAATCAAATTAATATACATATGATTTTGTGGAGAGGTTAGGTAGATATTTCGAAATTACTGCTTACTTTTCTTGTTACAAAATCTTGTTGATCAGTGTTATAGCATACTAGCTGCGCCCCGTGGTTTTATCCGCGTAAGTCTGTATCCCGTAGGAATATCGGGATAAAAAGTTGCCTATATGTTATTCCAGTTGTTTTTTTTTTTTTTCTTTATGTCAGGCAACTGAGCTGGTGGTTCGCCTGATGGTAAGCAAACACCACCGCCCATGAACATTCGCAAAGGTAGGGCCTCTGCGAATGCGCTGCCTGCTTTTTTGGGGTAAGGGAAAAGGAATGGATTAACGACTGGAAAGAAGGAATGGACTAGGACGGGTGAGGAAAAGGAAACGGGCCTCCGGCTCCCCCACTCATCGTACGAAACACAGTGGCATGCCACTATTTCACGCCGGTTTTCTGTGGGGGTGTGGTACTTCCCCGGTGCGAGCTGGCCCAATTCGTGCCGAAGCGTGCTCGAATCCCACAATAACAAACCAACTGTCTACGTACCAAATTTCATTGCAATCGGTTCAGTAGTTTATGCGTGAAAGAGCAACAAACACACACACATCCTTACAAACTTTCGCATTTATAATAGTAGGATTCATGTTTTCAACAAAGTTCAATGATTCAAGCGCAGCATAAACAGGTATTTTCTAGAAAAGCGCACTCCATCTTAGACTACATTCCCTTACCAGCAGGCGAGATTGTGATCAAGCGCTTCGCTATCGTAATGTAACTATGAAGATTTATTTTTAATATGCGACGTAAGAATAAACTATGAAGACTACTACTAGAATATAGTGGTAATTATATAAATATTATATCTTACGTGTTAAATAGTTATATTTGGTATAAATCACAATTATTAACAACACCATCGAGATAACATTTTAAATGATACACGCCATTTTGTCTTAAGTAAACACTTCGAATATAATAATTAACTTTACACAGTTGTGAATAGTTCGAACAAGTAATACCGCGGAAACTCCTTCAACCCTATTAATGTTCAATCAAACTATGTGAAACAAGCTTTCCTTTGCTTTATGATGTTGGATTACTGATTGAGTAGCAATATTGATGTATATTTTATACATGTATTTATTTATGTCATTATACAATTGTCAACGTCGATTGTGCGATCTCAGGATAGATCTGTAAGCAAAATATATTTCTTGCCACTTTATGCATAATTTTTCTATAATCAATAAAATTGTTACATTCTATAGGTGTGACACCGTTAAATTTTGCAATGGGCATTCAATACGATGGGACAGGTCAAGGTCAGCTTATAAAAATATATTTCTTGCAACTTTATACATAATTTATTATTTAATTACTTTGTAAAATAATCTCGTTATGAATTATTTTATATTTTTATAAAAATAAAGCAGTGGTGGCTCAGTGGTGAGAACCTCGGACTTCAAAATCGATAAGTCGAGGTTCGAGACCGGGAGCGAGCAGGAAATAAATTGATTTTTCAATTTATCTGCACATGTGGATAACATCACCACTGCTTAAAAACGGTGAAGGAAAAACATCGTGAGGAAACCGGCATGTCCAAGAATCAAAAGTTCGACGACATGCGACATCTGCCAACCCGCACCTGACCAGCGTGGTGGATTATGGCCTAAACCCTCATAGGAGGCCAGTGTCCCACCAGTGGGAACATATATGGGCTGATGATGATGATGATGATGATGATGAATTATTTAAGACAAACAAAACCCTAACATAGCTCACTGCGCCATGTGGAACTTTTGGATGAGTCCGCGTTTTGGCTCTGTACGTCATTATGAATAGGAGGCACTGGTTGTATACTCGACTTTTTAAACTCTGTGGTATTGATGACTGAAAATCGTTTATTTATTTCGGCCGACGCAGATGTAATTCAATTACTAGTAATATCACAAAATGTTTCTCTTATTTTATTCATCGTATGAATAGACAGCCTTCTAAAATATATATAAATTTTGCAAAAATCATAAAGGTCAATTTTTATGTATTTGGTATCTAAAAATAAACATTCATATTTTAATGTCTAGCATGGGTCGTAAATGACCGGACAGAAGTTGGAATTCAGCGACGAGTAAAATTAAGGCAAAGCACGTGTCCACGACTCTGATTTAACCGGACGGACATTCCAGGAATGTCCTTTTTCATATTCAGCTTAGCAATTTTGCTGGCCCATGACAGAATTCTTTTTATTTTATTGTTTACCAACACAAACTACGTATACGTATTTGAGAATCTTTATAAAGTATACTGTATACTGTATACTGTAGTATACTGTATACCTCACAAAGATAAATAGCGTTTATTCGTGCGCAAAATAATTTGTCAGGACTACTCACGAAAATCCTTTTGCTACTCAAATAAGACGAAATTATAAATGAGTTCAATGACGCAGCATTTAAAATATACGTATAGTAAATTCGGGTCAAGTTGCGCAGAAAAACAAAACACTTCTTAAGATTGCTTATAGCTATTAATCACATCCCATGTTCCCCCCGAGACGATATTTTCCAACTAAATGTCTCCAAACACTATAATGTATGAAGAATGTTTCGCCATTAGGCGACGGATGTTCAGTGAAAACGTCTTCATAACAACTCTTAGTGATAGAAACGGGTGATTAATTTTAGCAGCGAGATATTTATTGACAATATCACCATATTATGCTAATGAACTCTTATGACTTTAATGGTTTCCATGTTTAGGTGTATACGACTATATTAAATTATCAGAAACTAGTAAGATCGGTTTATGATTTGAAATCAATAATATTTAGGTAAGGAATGCCATATTCTGTGAGTTATTATCATTAACATATCTAGACAAAAAAACTATGATATCTACCTGCGTCTACCATGCTAAAATCTAAATGCCATTCAATCTTATCAAGTCGTCTTTCTGAAAACTGTGGCATGAAATACATGACTTTTAAACTTCTAAAATGCATGTCCGTTAATTAAAAGTTTCTAGTAATGCCTGTATAGCTATTTTCTTATATAGTGATGTTTTCTCTTTATGCTTCAGTATATCTTTGCGAATCTATAGCGCCTCTAGCTTTACTAACATGGCATAAAAAGGCTGCTTTATGAAGCTAGGTACTAATTAGTAACGTGAACGAACCTAGAGTACTATTTGTGTTACTAACGAGCGTGTAAATGTAAGCTAACTCGGAAGGCGGCAATAAACCGATATCGTGTTGCGTGACTGTGGTTATTTGCTATAAACCAGGGTAGCTATAAACCCGTGATTAGGCTTTGTTTTTTCCATGCTAATGCTTTTTATGATCTCATTAAACATTTTATACCTTGGATTACATTCTACAATGTAAGTACACATGCAATTTGTGCAAGTTATATTGAAAATTTAATAGCAACAGCACGCAGTATGACTTGTTTCAGCCCTAAATGTTCATTAGAGTACATCGTACTGTTCAAATCTTTTATTTATTTTATTTATCAAAATCACATGCCGTTACAGGTTACAAATCCTTATCAGATATTTAATTTTTATTACAAATATAATATACCATTGACAATTGAACATTTGTGTTGTTTGATGGTTTAATTTGACTTACAAAATGAAACAAGCATCAAAGATACGTTATTTTGAAGAAATTCATATTTATCATCGTTAAGATGAATGGACAAAATGCGATAGCAGTTTAATTTGCTACGATGTAGCAGCTATTTCAGCATTTGCGAAGTATTTTTAGTCAAAGTACCGGCACTCGACATTCAAAAGATTATAGTCGAAGAATCTGTTACGAACTCAGGTTATTGCATTCCCTTGCCTGCTTTGGACATAATATAATAATACACATTTATAGAAACCATTCGCTCTTCGATGTTCCGATAGCACCTGACAAACAAATAATGGATATGTTCTTTGTAATTTATACGTGAAAAGTTTTAAATTAACATCGCGTAAAAGGTAAAGTTTTGAGTATACCACGAGCACTTGAGAGAACCAGTAAAGTTCGTGCCGTCTAAACCTAACTTCTGAAAGACAAAGTAACTCCGTATTGCAGGAAGAATTTGATGTTATTTAGCCCGCGGATGCTTTGGTAGTTAATGGATTAAACTATTTTAAAAGTTTAAGGACAGTTGTTTGTTGTTTAGCGATTTTGCTGCTTTATAAAAAAAAAACTATTAGATGCGGCACGTGATTGCGTGAACAAGAAAAGGATAAGAGTTACATGAGCTGGAAAAACTAACATTTAAAAACTTTCATAAAACAGATTGTGTAAGTCAGGATCATAACTATTAATCCTACTATCCTACTTTTCCTACTTATAATATAGATGCGAAAGTTTGTAAGAATGTGTGTGCGTTTGTTGCTCTTTCACGCAAAAACTCCTGAACCGATTGTAATGCATTTTGGTACGTAGACAGCTGGACAACTGGAATAATATAGAGAGCACTTTTTATCGCGATATTCCTACGGGGGGACTTACGCGGGTGAAACCGCGGGGCGCAGCTAGTTTAAAATAAATTATTACAGCTATTACAAAAATTCGTCTTTTTAAGAGCAGTCCCATAAATCAACAATAAACAAAAGAGAGCTATAATAAAGGACTGTAGAAAAACGAAAATTAATAAAAAATTTATCGAGTGCAAAATTTATTGATGCATAAATAAGCCAGTTTATATATCAATATAAATACAGAACAAACTTGCGTTTACAATGTGGAAAAATTCGAACAAGCGGTTAAAATGATTTAACGCCAAATGAATCAAACTGAAAAGCGTCAGCGATATATTAACTGAAAATGATATTTTCGATTCGGATTTCATGAAGCGTGTCCACTGATCGTAAACAACCGACTAGTGCTAACGATAACCGCATATTGCGGTCAATGTATTTGTCACAATCTATTATGATAACCAATTTTGTCAGATGAGCGTAACTATTTTATGATAATAATAAACGATTGACGGCCCTTTCAATTTTGAATACAAATATTAGGGTCTATGTATATCTATCTTTTTTTTTAATTTCATTTTACCTTAATTATATTGTAACAAATATTAATCTCTCAACTAAAGTAATTTTGCAATATTTTAAATTAATACGTTATGTTTAAATAAGTGAGAACCTACTAAGTTACGGTCTACTAGTCATCTTACATAGTAAATACTGCATATACTTATAATTTAATGACGTAATTATTATCTCCTTACATACACCATTTTAATTAACAATTATAAGGATAATTTTTAACATTTTATTGATTAGCCGTAAATTGTAATAAATTACGACTTACTTTGACGTACATAGCAATATTACCAAGTGAACACTGAACTGATCAATAACGGTATGATTAATTGCTCAGCACGGCAAATAGCTGTGCTTTGCTAATTATAATATAACAACATTCTGCCTTATTAGCAGTATCTGATATTAAACGAAGACTGTAGATATGGTAATAAATAATTAAACATGACATACGAGAATTTGATTGACCTATTTCTTTTATTATAAGCTAGTATAGTTATAAGCTAGCTTTACTCGTGGCCCATGTTTTCTTTTCGCAAGAACATTCCTTGTGCATTAAGAAAAATGTGAAATAAATTTATACCAATTAGTCGAGACGTTCTCAAATATTACGCTTAGCGACAGACATGATTCATTCTTATTTATATAGATTATAATATATTAAGGTTCAGTCAGTATTCGGTTTACAATGTTAACATAAAAAAGGAACTGATTTGTGAGGTATGCACAATCTGTTGTTAACTTTGCATAGAGGGTACATAAAAATATTTGTAATCTGTATGCGCGGCCTTTTGAGTCTTTCTCTGAAATTAAACGTGGCACCGAACAGTTCGTTTCACTTATAAACTCCCAAAATATCACATAATTAAATACCCGTTTCTTTTTTAAAGTAAAATCATAAATCCAAATTATGAAACATTAAGCATTTACAAGATATACTTTAAAACATTATGAATAAAAGATTATTATTAACCTGATTAAGAGAACTTAGAATAACAATATCATATTACCAATGATGTACTAGTATTTTCTTGTGTTTGATTTATTGACTGATTTATACTCTACCTACCAACTGCGGTGAAATAGGTGGAGGTAGTTCGCAAACAAAAATTTTGGTATGACCTTCAAAACATCTTAGTCTCCCCGTGACCACGCTCGCTGTAAAGTATTCGAAACGTTATAAATAAAAAAAGTGTTTAATTTTCAATGATATACTGTTTAAAACAGTCTCTTGTTACAGATGTTCCACGGTTGAAAGCATTCACGTGAAGAGCAGAAGACTCAGCACCCATGAAGCTTGCCAACCATGAGTGCTTGGTGCTGCGTCGTGATCATGGTATCGACAATTAGTACCGGCGTGCTCTCTCCCGCGCCGATGAACGCGGAAGTCAAGGAAACTTACGGTATGAACATTTGTGTTTTTTTTTTTTTTTTTTTTTTATGTCATAGTCGGCAATGGAGCTGGTGGGTCGCCTGATGGTAAGCGCTACCACCGCCCATGAACATTTGGAGAGGCGTAAGGTCAATTGCAGACCTTTCGCCTCTACAAATGGATTGCCGACTTTAATTAGGAAGGGATTAGGAAAGGATTGATGAAAGGACTGGGGAGGGTAAGGAAAAGGATATGGGCTTCCGGCTCCCCCGCTCACCGTACGAAACACAATAGCAAGCTATTATTTCACGCCGGTTTTCTGTGGGGGTGTGGTACTTCCCCGGTGCGAGCTGGCCCAATTCGTACCGAAGCGTGCTCGACTCCCACAATAAAAGAATTAGGAAATATTCAAGTGGCTCTTGTATGAACTACAGAGTACTATGAATTACGTATCTCTTATAGTATATACTTCTTTGTTTAGTAGTATTTGGTTTATGTGGTGGATTTTTTATTTACCCTAAGACCTTCAGGTTTACACTGAGTATTATAACAAATAGTGTATTTTCTAAAATATACCGTAATGTTACCGTATACATCGTTCATTAATCCATATGCATTCGATGTGACACCTTAGAATTAATGTAAAAATAATAACTTTCATGAGATGAGATACAAGGACAATACCTTCTCCTAATTAATTAAACAAATTATACTACAATAACATTGAAGAAAAAGCAATTTATATGTTAAATTGGATAACATTTACTTCAAACATGTGTCGGTATTAACAACGACAAACAACGAAAACTTGTATTTCCTGAGGCAAACAATGTACTTAACAAAACTCGACAACCGAAGTTACGCAAAATTACACAATATAAGCATAACGTTAAAAACTTTTTCAATAAATCGTTTGAGACTATCTATGTCTTACCAAGTGTATATACCATTATCCACTTCAAAACTAAATATGTGCGTATTTGACTTTTGTGAATGCTAATAAATTTGAAAGGTCTCAAAACTGACATTATACTACAGGATTACAAGACTTATTTAATTGGTTTATGTTTTACATTCATTCGAAATACAAACAAGTCGAAAGAAAAACAACAACCCAAAAGAAATTCTCGTTGAAATGAGATGTTTCACAGCGGTAAAAAGTAGCTCACACTGTAGCCTCTCAGCTATCCCCAGACACAGAATTCAAACGAACACACTTTGACATTTATAATAATAGCTAGGATAAGGATTGCAAAAATTCAGTCTAGACCGTTTCTTTGTCTCTGTCGGTGGACAAACGATATTATATCGGAGTTAGCGAAGTTGTTTGGCACTCATCACGCCTCCTCGAGTGTCGGCCGGCTTTGAGGGTACTCGAATACATTTTTGCAGCTCGTAAGTTACAACGATCCTTGAACAGGTGCTTGAATCACAAAGCGGATCATGAAGATAATATAGACATTTCTATATATAAACTTTTATTTGTCTTGGACAAACTAGGTGCTTGTTTATTCCTTGATGTAGCGAAAGGCAAAAATATAATGAGAAAACTTCTCGGAATGGTTTCTCTCCGCGATCGTATTGGTGACAAGATCACATAAGTATCGTTTGCACATTACAGGATAATAAATTAAAATCCAATGAATTTTAGATACATCATTTACCATCGGCTGGTAAAGCATTAAAAAAAGGAAGCGCTGACATACTTGTCTACTAAAATTCTAATCCACAAAATTTTGATTCTGTGTTAGAAGTCATCTTAGAAACTATATACGCGAACCTTAAAGAGCAATGTCAGACTTTGATACATTTGGTTGAGAAATTAGTATATAATTTTCTAGCATTGGAAAGGTTTTGAAGAATGGCCATGGTTAAAATAAACTCGTCTTTTCTGTCTATGTTGATATGAACACTGATGGACTGATATTGAATATTTTCACAGAAAAACCAAAGATGAAGGCATTATTAGATTATTACATGTTAAAACCAATGTAATAACAGAATAATTCAATAATTATGAAATAATTCTCACGACATTAACTATTATTATATAATTCTTAAGCATATCAACATCTGATCCTCCTCTGCTTATCGGATTTTGTAGATTTTGTAAGACTATTTTATTATTTACTCCGATAACAATATTAAATCAATCTTCGTAATATACAAAATGCCTTTTCGCGGAGCCTCAAATGTAAATATTATTTTGGTTACGAACACGAGTATTTTGTTAAATTCGTGCGTTGTTTGCTAAACAGTTAAAGCGAACTGGGTAGATTAAATGTTTGAATCGATATATCATGGAGATTATAGCATTGCTTTGAGAAACACGTTTTGCATAGAATCATTTATTATTGATTGATTTCTTCATTATTTACTGTGTATGTACTTGTGTGTACAGTTAAGACATAGTTTAGTTTTTTAAGAACTTCATACCAAAATTTTCATTTTGTGTTAGCCTTTGAAACTATAGACGCGATCCTTAAAAAACAATGGCAGGCTTTGATACATTTAGTTCAGATTTTTCTTTCATCATTTGATATTTTCTATGAGAAAAAAAAATAACTTAAAAATCCCTACGTATGTCTCTGAGTAATATTATCAAAAAATTGTATTGAGAAGGTCCACAAAAAGAATATTTAGATTGCAACAACGTTTAATGGAATAATTGTGTATCTCATATATATAAATTCTCGTATCACAATGTTAGTCTCTATACTCCTCCGAAACGGCTTGACCGATTCCTCTGAAATTTGGTAAGCTAATATTGGGTAGGTCTGAGAATCGGCTAACATCTATTTTTCACAACCCTAAATGATAAGAGTAAGGCAGAACAGCGTTTGCCGGGTGCAGCTAGTCTATATATATAAAATTATCGTGTCACAATGTTAGTTACCATACTACTCCGAAACGGCTGGACCGATTCTCATGAAATTTTGTGTGCATATCGGGTAGGCCTGAGAATCGGCTAACATCTATTTTTCATACCCCTAAATGATAAGATTAAGGCATAACATCGTTTGCCGGGTCAGCTAGTAATATATATTATATTACGATTTCAGAAACTCGTTTAAGCTAATATAACTGCATTTTAATAAGTTCGTATAGTACCTACTACCAAAAATTTAATATTCATGAAAATTAAAAACAAAGAATGAATACATTGGCAACATTTGAATAGCGAAATATGGTAAAAGCCACTTGAAACCCAAAAATGAATGTTTTTTTCTGTGGCTCTAATTAAAATAGATTTTATTTGTAAAATGATAGTAAAATAGCACGTTTCATATAACTGACAATTTTGTGCGCTTCATTTTTTACCAACTATTATTCTACCATTGTTCTTTGTTCAATACCATACCTTTTCATTAAAATGAAACTAAACGAAAGAAACCTGCAGGTACAATCGAGAAAATTTTGTAGATTCAATGGTTATTGAAAGCAAACAGCAAAGATTAATTTCACTATCACTCTTGCTGTTGGAATGCAGAATCCAATCCCAAAATCCGTATCTTCTAGAATCTAAGGCGCATTTAAGTTCGTGTCAGCCATCCGCAGCTAAACCAACGCAATCTAAACTTTAAACGATACTCAGTTGCAGAAAATTGTATTCTCTGGGCATTTATTAAACACTTTAGAGCGTGAGCGAAATGTATTCAGGATATATACACTTACCAAGTTGTAGCCAGAAGACTTAAAATATGCTGCATTGTTCATTAAATTGGTCGTTCTCTTTCCACAAACCGTGTTATGTATGAGCTAAACTAATTTACATGCAGCGTTTAGGGGTAACGTGGAATGAACGCTATCTACGATACTAGATAATGGGATTCATTATGCGAGTTTATTATTTTACTTACTACTTATATACATACATAATTTCAAAAGCGGAGAGGACGTTGTATACAACTATGACATTAAAGCTAATTATGAACCTATTTTATGTCACAGCGGATCACTTAGCTGGTTCGCCTGATGGTAAGCGATCACCACCGCCCATGAACATTCGCAGAGGTAGCCTGCTTGTGCGAATTCAGTGGGGGCATGGTGCTATCCCGAATTCATGTCGAAGCGTACTCATCACATCGATTAGACTATCAAACTTATTATTTTATAATTATATTAAGCTATTTAAATTCTTCATGATACTTGAGAAATAACAATACCTATAAGGTCAATCACTAACATTTGAATACTTCATTATGTTAGAAAATAATAGAACTATTATTTAGTGAATCATTTTTATTTGACCTGTTTGACAGCCTCTGCCGTGCTGTGTTCAAAACTCGAAAAGTCTTAGTTTCGAAACCAAGTAGGCAGATAAAAGAACTTCGTATAAAAACTAGAGAACTCTTATACCTTCATTACGATTTCCCGTAACGCGGCCACTATAGTAAAAGCTAGTGGAAAAAGCTGATCACTTTGTTTGCAAGGAATATTGATCATTGAAATACAAACCGCACAAAAACATGAAATTGCACTTTATACTTACAGCGAACTCCTATTCATTCTTGACTATAAATAATCATGAAAAGAATTTGAATACATTATGAATAAAACTTTCAAGGTGATATTAAACTTTTGCGCGATTTACCGATAGAAATCTATTTATTTTATAGAAGGAAAATGTTATTCAGCTTTTCCTTTGTATAAATAAATAAAATATAATCTTCTCTTTGTAAGGTCACTATAGCAGCTGTTTATTATTTTTCACATCAAAATGTAGGTACAACAGTTAATCTTCTCATCTGTCTGTTTTCAAAACGGCGAATTATGTTGTCAGTATTCATTGATTTTTTTAGTAGGAATGGATTCCTGAATCCATTCCTAAAACTTATAACAGTTTTCTGCAAAAGACTAAATTAAATGATAAAGCAAAAAACTTGTACGGACTAAATCCTTTCTCTATATTATAAATAGGAGTGTGTTTTTGTTTATTTGCCTTTTTTCACGTCACAACAGATTTTATGGTTTTATATCTGGAGGTTGTTAGGAGGCTAGATAATGGCTGATTTTCACTGCGGTGAATCATCTCATCCGTGGGAATTTTTATTTTCAGATTTTCTTAGATACCTTATTAATGTACCGCCTCCTTGGCACAGTGGTTAACGCGTGAGCGTAGAACCGAGGGGTCCTGGGTTCAATTCCAGGTGGGGACGCACAAAAAAAAATGTCTCGGTCTGGCAGGACACAGAAGGCTGATCACCTACTTGTCTCTAAAGAAAATCGATCAGTGAAACGGATGTACATCATCTGCCCCATACCCCACACGGGACTTCACTTATTAATGTAGGCGACGACCCAAAACGATGGAGGTTCTTAATTCTACTTTATATTTTTGGCAACGTTGGCACTCGACTATTGCGTGGGTTTTCAAACGATTGGTATTATTCTTTTTGCATTTGATAGTAAAATGACTGGTCTCAATTTAGAACTTGGAGTACTACATCCCCCAGATACTTCGGTAACCTTTATAATAACCTGAATAAGTTTATATTTGCATAATTTATGAATATTTCTATGTTATGTTATAAATATAATATGTAACATACACGATAAAAAAGCGAGGATCCGGGGTGAACCGCTAGTTTTAAACGTTAATCACATATATGCATGTTATATATAGATCCATACATTACAAATTAATATTATAATCGTGCATCTTTTTAAAAAGCGCCGCTATTGTATATACAATATAATTTGTTTATTTTCTTTTTTCTACAGATCGCCAATATTGGTATGCCCAAGCCCAAGAAACGTTACAAAAGCGCCTTCAATACGCCACTGGAAAAAACCCAATCGCCAAGTAAGTTTATAATATTTATCTAATAAATTAAATATTTTATAAATATGATAATTAGAATCTTTATTGATAATAATATATTAATACTTAGAATTATACTTAAGCCTCTTTCATAATTTTCTTACATTTATAAAGTCGCGTAAAAAGCATAATTATAGCTACAATAATTGTTGCGCTAACCTTATCTATTTCTTTTAAAAATGCCCACCTCAATTAATTTAAATATTAAAACAGAAACTGCTTCACAATGTGTCTGTTGTTTTTCATCTTAATTATAAAGTAATTTATAAAACTTTGCAATCTCATTTTGTTCGAATTCCCCAAAGATGCGGGGACCATAAAAAGGCAATTGTAATTTATCAAAGAACGACCTTACGAGCAATTTACTCCATGTAACGAGTCCGATAAATTAATAGCCCAAAATAATGTGATCCTCCAAAGATTTTACTTTAATGGTCAATGTCAACACGTTACTTATCTTTTATTAGATTTATTTTATTAACGTTGTATTCGATAAAATAAAGACACATTATTATTACATTGGAATTATATTATTATATTATTATTTAGACCGTAGCCGTATTAAGACAATTTAAGTTTAGAAGTCAGTTCATAGGAGTGTACATAGTCGAAAGTGAAGTACCGTGTCTTCTAGTGGGGTTTCGGGGGGCAAATCAAAGCAATCATTGTTCCATTGATCGAATTTATTTGTGGACAAGCAGGTGTTTCTGTGTCATGCCTGACTGAGGCATCCCTACCGAGAATCGAACCCGTCGCTCATGCGTTAGCCACTGTACCAAGGAGGCGACACAAAGTCGAAGATAAATGAAATTGTTGTATTTAATTTATTCACGGCACGACATCCATTCCACAATACAATATTACAGTTGGAAGCTTTTGTACCGCTTTCTCCAATAACTCAAACATTGTTTAAACTTCTTCTTTAGCTACGAATCGTCTTTGAAGATATGGTAGTTGTTTCTCATGTGTTTAATAAAATAAAGTGTTCTCGAAGGTAAACCTTTTTTTTGGGTCCTAAGTATTATAACAATGATACGATATACAATTAAAATGTCGAATATTATGGCAATATAATATATATATTTTGGATACTTATAAGTATTGCTATATAAAATTTATTTAATAACCTTACTAAATAAGAAACATGAACATATAAAGTTAGTATCTAGACCGTACTGAAATATGAGTAGGTGGTTTAGATTTTTGACCCATTTAATTACCTACATAGTATGTGTACAAAAGGTGTTTATTTATGTCGCACGTAAAAGGAGCTCTCTCTAATAAATTTCAAATTCAGGACAATCATAAATAATTCCGCGCGAGAGAACTGAGATGACGCTTCCCATCTTTGCATCGTTAAGTGCGAGGTTTCGTAGGCTCTGTTATGATATGGGAATTTAAATGAAGATCGTTGCTCCTTTAAACCGTATTTATAATTAATTTTGTTTTTGTTGGAGTTAGTGAGCTGTATTTTTTACTCCGTCTTTGTCTGTTTACCTATATCCAGCAAAACAATTTTCGCAAATATTATCATGTTAGTTTATTGTCTCATTTTATTTTAATTTTTATTTACGCTAACCTACGCT
Organism: Zerene cesonia; assembly: GCF_012273895.1. NCBI lineage: Eukaryota > Metazoa > Arthropoda > Insecta > Lepidoptera > Pieridae > Zerene > Zerene cesonia. The sequence goes on from NC_052119.1 coordinate 5,062,619, forward strand.
ACCTAAATCTGTATTTCCTAAATGAAACTGAATACAATTTTTTTGTTATTTTTGGACCTTTCTTTTGGTGGTCTTCCTGCTAGCTAATTTGCATGATGGTGGAAAATAAAATAAAACAATTAAAAACGTGAATTATTAGTCACAAAGAGACAAAACTATTTTACCTACGAAATTAAAATTGTTGCCATCTTCATAAAATGTTTTTGCTTCAGCTAGGGAGAACTATTTATTACCTAAACATGACTGTATTCTATATTGAGTTTGCTCACACTAAACTAATTCCCAGGAACGTGATACTGGTAGTTGGAGACGGTATGAGCTTAACAACCGCAACCGCTGCGAGAATATTGCGAGGACAACGGCGTGGTCAGAGCGGAGAGGACACCGACTTAGTGTGGGATACGTTCCCTGCTGTTGCATTAGCTAAGGTAATGTCTTCTTGGTTAGCCGCTGGTTTGCTTGCAAAAGGTATGTACGTGGTATAGTAGTGAGTAGCTGTTGTGTTACGTAATGTACTGTCTGATTCAGCGCTGGTTTGTTTGTAAGAGGCGTGTGCGAATTAGTGTCCAGCTATTGCATTAGGTAATGCAATGTCTTCTTAGTTGGAGGCTTTTTGTAATGTATGTAGTCAGTAATGAGCTAGTGTTAAATGAGCTAGAAAGAGTTCTAATGGATGGTGGCTAGTTGTTCATTTGAGATACGTCCACGATATGGTGGTTGGTTATTACTTTAGCTGGGGTACAATCTTCTTTTTCTTCGTAAGCAGCTGCAGCGTTAGATAATATTGTCTTCTTGCTTAGGTAAGGTAAGTTATCTATGTACTTTTTATCAGGTATGGTAATGGTTTCCTTAGTTATATACTGGTATATATTATACGGTGTGATGTTACATTACATTATATAATGTTTCCTGTTTGGTTGGACGCAGGTATGTTTATATGCGGAATATGCGTGCTTATTAGTGGAAATCTAATGCAGTTGTAGGTAATCTAATGTCTTCCGTTTGTTTGGAGGCTGGATTATTTGGAGAATCTGTATGCACGGTAGTGAGCAGTTAGTGTACAATGTTTTTAGCTAATGTAATATGATCTGATAGGTTAGTTAGCAGCGGTAAGATGAGATATATTCGTCATATGTTTCTTTGTTTTTTATGTAAATAAATGTGTATGGGTGATTTATTACGTTGCTATGTCACTACATGGGACATAAAAACTAGTTCCATACTGATACTTCATAGCATTCCTATCGAGAAAGGCGTAAGTTAAATTTATATTAGGGTTTATTTCATTTTGTTAAGACTTAGATGTACAGATGAGATTATGTTTAAGAACAAAGATGTTTAAACTCTAAGAAGTAAAATGGTTATTATAATTATCATTAGCCGTTGTTTTACTCACTACAAGGAAACTTGAGAGTGATAATCTACTGGTTCAAAAAGGATATAAAAACAGATTCAATAATGATATAGTCATATGAATAAAAAAATATGTTTTCCGTTTTAATCCAACCCTGCAACTCCCCACAAAATGCGCCCAATGGGTCCTCAATACATTTTCCAAGCCCGGTTCTCGACGTAATTAAAACGTTTTAGTGGCCAAGTGGCTAAGAGCTTTCTTAAATTAACTTAAGTACATGCCAAATAGTTTTTGGCAGTGTTGGTTGCGGGCGTTACAACCGATTAAACCCTGTGACGTAATCACCTCTAAATAAAGCTGATTTAGCTTGCATTGGAGATTTTTGCACGTGGATTTTTTAGTAAATTTGATGCTGTAAATACTCGTCGAGGCAAGGTAATGGTCATCCGAGTAGTAAATTGCTATTTAAGGTTAAATAATGAACGATAAAACTGTTTCCTTTTCGTCTTGAAGGTGTCTAAAATATGAAGAGGTGAAAAACAAAATATGTTTTAATTTGATAGAAAATTATATGCAGAATAAATAAGAATTGAAATGGATTCATAAAGAATAAGATTCTTTTTTAATTTTATGTCTAGGTGTATGTGAAAAGGATAAGAAATAAATAAAATTTAAATTTAAAATGAGATGTTTCAAGAACAATACGTCAACCAGGATCTGATGATGGCATGTGAATGAGTGATCGAGGGAAACTTTCGAATAGAAAATTAAAAAAAACTTTCGACATCTTAAGAAATACGTAACTTCATAAAGTATACTATATTTAAATGTAAATAAATTGTTTTGTTTGATATAATTTTATAAATGCTTATTTATAAATGTTATGTTTTTTAGACCCTCTCTTAATTTTTCAAATAAGAAAAACATATTACATATTACATTTACATATCTTGTTTTCATGATGTACGCACGGACTGTAAAGACTTTAATTAAAATTAAGGCTTATACATTGCCTTATTATAAGCAAAGGTTGAGATTACAACAAGGGAGACAAGATTGCCTCACATAAATATAAGCACACTGTACTAAGCCCTGAGCTATTTGCTTTTTAATTAGGCATTAATTCTAACTCGCACGCCTTGGTTTTCATTCTGCTTAACAATTTTTGTAAAATACTTTAACCGATTTGCCGTTACATAATTAATCTCATTCTTATTTTAAACGTTACTGTCAGGGAACAAACAAACATAATCATGAGTAAATATCTATTACGTGGATAGGTTATTTTGTTATTTTAGGGATTTTAGTCTCATGAGACGTGTGAGTCCGGTTCCTACATAAAAAATTAATAGGCGGAATGGAATTCTATAACTTCAATCAACTTATTGTTATAAGAAGTTGTTTTTATTTCTCTGATGAATGGTCGACAAAGCGTGATGGTAAGCAACCACTACCGCCCATACACAGAAGAACTTTTATATTAAAGACGGGGCCACAGGAATATATTGATAAGAGTAAACAATAGGATACTGGCTTGCGGCTCCCCCTCTCATCGTAATACTTATATACTATTTCACGCCGATTGTACCTTCCCCGGTGCGAGCAATTCATATCGAAGCGTGTGAGCACCTACTGTGAAAAATATTAGACTCGTTTCAGCACCAGCGGGGTAACTAGCGTGCTACTTCGCCGATGAAACAACTTATCTACGTATACCAACCTTACAACCAACAATATTTCGTAGCATACATTATTATAACAGAGCTTCATTTGCAATGTAAATAAAAGAGACACATCATTATTGTTCCAATTATTTTAAAGAAGCGTAACTGCGAACTGAATTCAATATGTTAACTAGAGTATGATTAAATATCTGTGTATTGTTTCGACACAATGTCGGCAAATATGTTTCAATGGGTGTATATTGTATACGAAGTAATTTATAAACCGTTGAAGCTATTCTCTTTACGCTACTAACCGAATTTAAACAATTGTTTTGTCAAACAATCTTGGAACTTGTACCATTCCTCCCCGCTTGTGTAGTATGTATGTATTTTAGATTAGAAAAGTAAACAGCATTACTGGAATATTCCACAATATACAGGGAGTCCTGTATGTTGTGAAATGTGCTCAATGGAGCTTAGAGCTTTCTATTAATCGATTAAATTACATTGATTAAAAAATCTTTTCACCAAAATTTTAAGCATTTTTATAATAATTAATATGAGTAATTTATAGGCAATATCGTTAATTTTTGTAAAACATTAAAGGCTTAGAATTACATTATCAAACTTAAAGCAACATTAATTAATGTATCAACTAATTAAAATTTCATAAACTACGATGTAAACATGAAAGTAATGAAAGCATAATATCTAAATCATAAAGTTTTGCCGTAATTAACAAACTTAACGTTAAAATGTTAAATAGGTGCAGAAGTTCTAACTCATAAATTTCATTTACGTTTACGACATTTGATAGACCGGTTGTGCGGAAATATAAGAGTTCAAGGTTCGCTTACTCTTAACGCACTTTAAAAGTAAACGAGACTTTCAAATGGGTATTCGTAAAAAACGATATAATATAATATTGGGAAGTTTGAGTTTATGACCATTGTAGGGAGTTATATCTAGGTCTATGAAACCGAATTCAAATATTTTGTCGCCGTTTCTTTTGTACGTGATAGGCTATGTACTACGGGCGAAGCCGAGGCAGACCGCTATTTATATTATATTTACAAACGAAATGTAGATTTTGCACACGGACACGTATTGCACGTGTACAATTTCTCCCCACACATTTGTTTATTTATAACTGGAAATGACTTCTATAATGTTCTATTTTCTAGGCTGATTATGAATGTGTTCAAAGTCGTTGTTTAACGTTTACCAGCAGGCAAACCACCATCTCGGACCCGCTATAGCGTATAGAATAACGCCTGATATTAAATGTACTTTTAATTTGATCTATCATTTCAATTTAATCTTTTTTATAGACCTACAACGTGGACGCTCAAACCGGCGAGTCATCAGCGTGTGCGACGGCCCTCTTATGTGGGGTAAAGGCAAGATATGAAACTCTGGGCCTCGACGCTGGAGCCAGATTCAATAACTGCGCCTCCGCGATCAATTCTAAAGTCACATCTTTGATTGATTGGGCACATGATGCAGGTTGGAAATACAAATTATTTTTACATAATCTAGTCATTAAAGTTCATAATAATATAATACAGAATAGTTTATTTGCTCATTTGTTTCTTTGAACTCGATAATCTCAGGAACTACTGATTTATTTGAAAACATCTCTCAGTGTTACATAGTCCTTGTATGGATGGACGTGGGTGGAACCACGGGGCACAAGTAGTCACTTATATCCCTGCAGTAAAACGTTTGTGTATACCTAAAATCTTTAAAATTTCTGCATGAATTGACCTTCAGTTTTGTTATGATATAAAACACTTTAAATGATACTTTTAAGTATACTAATTTTACTCCTCACAAATATAATGTGCTTTAATGAAAAGAGCAGCTTGTTAGGCATTATGAGATACATTTAATTGTTTTATATGAGATACATTTATGTGTAATAACATTCTTCTTGTATGATATTAATTTGATGAAATTTCCCAACCAAATTCTTAGTGAGTAATGATACAACATGAATAAAGTAATTTACATACATCAACCGATTTGAGTTAATGTCCATAAAGTACAAATAATAATTTATAGACAATGGACTATAAATTATTATTTGCATGTATGTTGCTTGCATTTATAGTTGCTAGGATAGATTAAATATCATGATCTATATATCTTACTGATATATTACCTATAAACGAACGATTATGAGTATTTATTAATGTTTGGAACATCCACATTCAGGTGAAATAAAAAAAAATTGTCTTATACTACTAGTTAAACGCGACTTCGCCTGCGTCGTCAAAGTAAATACCCATAAGACGAGATGTTTCATCACGTTTAAAATATATAATTTTTAGCGTCGTTTCTAATCTGACACAAACATCATACCATAGAATCGCAACATTGCGACGAAATAAAGGCAAAAAAACAACGCCCATATCGCATATATAATATTACTAGCTGTTGCCCGCAGCTTTGCCCTTAATACATTTTCATGGTACAAATTTTCAGTACATATTCTATCCCCTTGGGGATAGAATTTATCAAAATCCTTTCGGCGCGATCCGTCCAGTGATGGGTTTGTGCATTGATAGACCACTATTATCATGTCAGTCACCTTTGAGTTATATTTATAAACATATATAGAAACCTAAATGGTGTCTCTTCACTCTTACATTTAATTAATCTTTGTTTTCATTAAAAGATTTCCTATCGTATTCACAGGTAAATCAAGTGGTATCGTAACCACAGCTAGGATAACCCACGCGACCCCAGCAGCTCTATACGCCCATGCACCGTCAAGGTATTGGGAAGATGACAGTCGCGTACCACCCACCGTAAGACGGGACTGTAAGGATATAGCCCTGCAACTGGTAGAGAATGAACCAGGAAGGAGCATAAATGTATGTATTATATTTAGAATTGGAAATTGAAGGATATTCTTAATAAGACTTGTATATATTGTATGCGAGTTTTTCTTGGGTTTGCTAAACGATAACTCTGTTTTCAACCGAATGACCGTAACTATTTTGTATTAGATAGGGACTGATAGAAACTATACATTCAGTTTAAGAACATGTTATTAGTTTGGTACTAAACTTCTAGTAGTTCTATTGAAGAAAATAGAATATATATAAGAATGTATAGCAATCGAAGTGTCCTTATCTGCAATTAGTACGTACTAAAACTCTAAACTCTTTAAAACTCATACTTAAACACTCATCATCAGTCCATATATGATTCCACTGCTGGGACACAGGTCTCCTATGAGGGTTCAGGCCATAATCCACCACCCTGGCGTGTTGGCAGATAACACAATTCGTCGAGCTTTTGATTCTTCGACATGCCGGTTTCCTCACAATGTATTCCTTCTCCGCTTTGAGCAGTGGTGATGTTACACATGCGCAGATAAATTGAAAAATCAATTTATTTCCTGCGCACTCGCCTGGTCTCGAAACCCAACTTGCCGATTTTAAGCCCTAGGTCTTCACCACTGAGCCACCACTGCATAAACACTAAGGTGTCAGTTTTCCAACTTTTTACGTATTGACTATTAAACAAATGTATTAAATAAAACATAAAAAAAAAGTATAATGAAATATTCTACAGCCAGTTAGCTGGTTAGTTGATCGATGGTATGCAATTAGCCACGAGAACACTGAAATATCCAATTCCGAAACAAAATTAAAATGTTAGTTGTGAAATATTTTAAAGCCATTGTATTGTGATTCAACGAGTTTCTATCAATTGAAACCATCGATAAAAAATATACTGCCTTTTATTTTGTTAATAGAATATGTAAGCGCATAAGTCACATCCTGACGTTTTATTAATTGAATACTTTTTGATAAATTCAGAATTATATGAATAGAATAATACTACGTATAGTATATACTTACAAATGTGTTCGGGAGAAAATAATTTTAAATTACAGTACGAGAAGTTAATTTAAATCTTTTCGACATAAAACATTACTATATATTCTAAAATAGGCCCAAACGACAACAATTTTCTTGCAAATACATAAATAATCACATCAGCTAATTGAAAACCCACGGAGTAATGGAGTAAAAAAAAAACACATACAGTCGCATTGAGGACCTCCTTCCGTTTTGTGCATTTCGTTTAAAAAGAGTTCATTAGACACTTTATTATTCTGAAACATTGTTAAAAGAACAAGATATGGTGAAAAAATAGCATGAGTTTTGATGTTTTAAAATTAAAAAAACTATTAGAAGGAAGTAGGACTGAGAAATTAAAATTACTATTTCTTGCAGATTTCTCTTTCAATTTGCATGAATTGCTTATTTTAATCAGGTGAAAATCAATTATAATTAATTTTCTCATTTGTATTATTCGTGATGTTCACTTAATATTTTCGTCGTAAGCATACAACCCACGCTGTAATACAAAAATTGTTCGTAATTCTTATAATCCCACTTGTTATTTTGTTATGGACTCTCATTACGGGCTTAATCTTAAAGAAAATCAAACAGAATATTTAATAATAATTCATTTAGAGAAGACTCGTGCCTTCTTCTTTTATTTATGTCGCTAATATATTATGACGAAACTGGTTCTCATATCGACGCATAACTATTTACACAGTGGACCAATTGAAATAGTTATTTTTTATTGGATTGCGTGAACTTCAGGCATATCGTTTGTTTGTGTTGGAACCTCTTTTGTTTACTAAAGGCAGTTAAGATTCGCCATTGAATAGCTTTGTGCTTTGTGTCACTTGCATAGTCAATCCTTCTGCATACATTTAAACGTTTATTTGTTAACTTAACTTAGGTGATTTACATATCTTCTGCGTTTGATGTAAGTAGGTAAGTGTAAAACATGAAAGACCTTAAATAAATACTGTATATTTTACTTACAATTATTTAAAAATATTTTTTTATATCTTTCAAAAGTGTGAATAAATAACCGGTTATATTTAACCGGTAATTAGATATAAGTATAACAATAACAATAGATATAAAGTAAGATATAAGTATATTAAGGTAGGTTTGTTGTATTAAAGTATGTACAATTTACTGCCATATATTGGATAATATCAGAATTCAGTTGTTTGTATCCTCAATACCAAATACGTATCACGTGTCTGAATCTGAAGCTAATCAGAGTTAGATTAATGCAATTATTCGAGCCGATAGGTACACTGTGTTATTGTATTCAGCTGGTTTCAGTATTCGTACTATACAATAACTGAGGTGTGAATTTATAATTTGATATCTATGATTAATTTCAAAAGCATCACATCACACGTCGTATTTTTTATATTTATAAGCAATAAGAGCGAGGTAGAAAGAATAAAAATAAATTCGGCCTATTTAATTTCAATCGATTATTTATAAATATTTATATTAATTCCAGCTTAAAGTATATCTTATTATTATCCTTTAAAGATCTACGGTAAAATAAACTTCCTCACCTAAAATATCTAATGATTCATTATCATCACCATCAGCCTATGTTCCCATTGCAGGTACACGAGCCTCCGATGAGGGTTCAAACCTTAATCCATCACAATGGCAAAGTGCGGGTTGGCAGATATCACACGTCGTCAAAATTTTGATTCTTCGAAAGTATTTCAAAGTTATTCCCTTCTATATACGAGTGCATTTTCTTTCCCAGGTAATAATGGGCGGGGGAAGACGACATTTCCTCCCAACTGTAACACCAGACCCGGAACACCCAAATCGCGAAGGCAGAAGACTTGACGGCAGAAATCTCGCAGAAGACTGGGCGAGGGAAAAGAAAAGGCGGCATTTGCGAGCCCAGTATATTCATTCAAGAGAACAGCTGTCTAAACTCGACCCTCGGTCGGTGGATTATTTGCTAGGTAAGAATGTTTAGATGTGGATATGGATTTAACATAGATATACTACTATTAATCCTATCCTACTAATATTATAAATGCGAAAGTTTGTAAAGATGTGTGTGGGTTTGTTGCTCTTTCACGCAAAAACTACTGTACCGATTGCAATAAAATTTGGTACATAGACAGTTGTCCAACTGGCATAATATATAAGCAACTTTTTATCCCGATATTCTTACGGGGTACGGACTTACGCGGGTGAAACCGTGGGGCGCAGCTAGTACGTCATAATATTATAAAACGTAGAACTGTAACTCGTTCCACAGCTTGTGGATTATGTGCTTCGGAGTATAATCATATTCAGGCTTAAATGAATTTGTAATAAAGAATGCTGAGTTACGATGCAGAAGAATCAAACTTCTTGCCTTAACCGCGGTCACGTTTTATCGATACTAATTTAACAAGGATATCAAAATAAATGTAATTAGCTTAAACATTAAGTAAATTATCTAATTGGCAACCTTAATAAGATAATTTTGCAAGATATCGGTCTAATTTATTACATAAACACATCACTTGCACAGCTATACAGACCGTCTCATATTACAGTCTATCTGAGAGCGTTCTAGATGCGTTCTAGGTATTAACCATTATGCAACAGGATATCCTATATCACTGACAGTGTCATATGGTCAGTCAGAATGGCGCAAAGTGATACGGGCTTGATAACGCAATATCTACACTAAAAACAGACGTTTACATACTTTTGTATTGTTTAATAAAAAGAAACAATAATATACGATTTTATTAAATCATCATTACCTAACTATACAATTTTTAAAATCATGGTTAATAAAAAAATATTTATTTCTTATAATTTTGTATAATTATTTTATAATATATATTATACTAGCTGCGCCCCGCGGTTTCACCCGCGTAAGCCCGTATCACGTAGGAATATTGGGATAAAAAGTTGCCTATATGTTATTCCAGTTGTTCAGCTGTCTACGTACCAAATTTCATTGCAATCGGTTCGGGAGTTTTTGCGTGAAGGAGCAACAAACACACACACTTCCTTACAAACTTTCGCATTTATAATATTAGTAGGATTTACCACAATGCGTAGCAATCAATTCCAGCGCATTAATTTTCCTCACAATATAGAGGGAAATCATCGAATAGAGTAAAATGATATCATTCCTATATTTTACGTTTTCCTTGTTTATTTTCTCATAAATAGATGAAGTTTTTTATATATAACTCATAAAATCACAAAGCCAATATAACACCGTCCACGCCACAACTATTATTCTAACCAAGAACTATTATTAAATGTCACATCCACAAAAAGTTAGTCATATATAACTTACTGCAATCGCAGTTGGAGCGATGTTTTCCGCGATTAAATTTCCGTTCAGGGAAGTTTCACCAATCTTGAAAGTTTTCCATCGTCTCACATGTGCATCTTGGCACTGTGACAAGTTTGTCTGGCCAATTTGGTCTGAAAACATACAGAATCCAATATTAGCTTGTAACCGAATTTGTTGGCGGAAAAAAATTATACGTGTCAGAAGCAACGTTACATTTCGCATGAATGATCGTGTAATGTTTTTAATTTTAAGCAAACTACATCCTTATTCAATAGGGGGTTGCCAGAATTAAAATCGGCTATAAGGCGTATTCCATATATGATTATATCACATTACTACTAATGCTACCTATCGCGTTTATAATGTTACTAAACTACGCTTTCAGATATCATAAGGTATATCCATTCACATTATAATTCTAACTAGTTTCTTATTATCTTATCAACTTAAGCAAGGCTTTAATCCATTAATGATTGGTAATTGTTGGTACCATCTAAATAGTATCTTTGTGTAAGTAGATATGTATAGATTTATATCAATCAGATTTGCGTAAACATTAAAGAAACAAAACAAAATTTGAATTTGGAAACAAAAACATAGCAACAGAAAAAATTACCCTTTCCACTTCGCCACCATATTTAAACTACAAGTCTACGTCATAACAAATATCTAGTAAAATACAGTTAATAATCACTTCAGTGCAACACTCTGTGACACTATTAAGGTTTACGAAGGCATCCGCGTCAATGCCGTGAGTTAGAACCCTGCAGTATATTTGACGCTGCAATTAATTAAGGGTGTCTGTGAATTCAAACATTTCTTGGGAAAATCACTCCAGTTGGAATCCTTTTAGTCGCTTGACTGACGTCTCAGTAAACATGAAGCAGTATTGCGTTCTCTCGGCTTAATAGAAATGCGACTTCAGCTTTGCTTGTGTTGCTTCCAAAATATTTAAATACTAGCTTTTCGCCCGCGGCTTCGCCCGCGTAGAATTCGCTTATATCGCGCGACATGGTAAGGAGCATTTTCATCGCATTAAAAAGTATGGTTTGTTCTTTCCCACGTTTAGCTCCATCTTCATACCAAGTTTCATCAAAATCGGTTTGATAATAACGAACTTTCATACAAACTTTCATCCACTCTTTCAACCCTTTCTACCCTTTTTTCGCGATAAAAAGTATCCTATGTCCTTTCCCAAGTTCAGTTCTATCTTCATACCAAATTTTATCAAAATCGAATCAGTGGTTTAGGCGTGAAAGCGTAACAGACAGACAGACAGACAGAGTTACTTTCGCATTTATAATATTAGTAGGGATAGGGATTTTTATAAAAATTTCAAGTTTAAGCAAGTTACTTCTAGTTTCTGTAATTAGTTTTATTAGTTTTAGGACGTATTTTATTTAATTCAATTCATTTCAATACAAATGTATTGGTAATGCTTGTATTAATTTTATTGTGTTAATTATTATCAATCTATATTTCGTAGTTAATAGTATTTTTATTTTTATTCTAACAATTTGTCACTGTATAAGCTCAGTGACCTTTAGTAGATTTTGATCCCATAAAGGCTTCTTATTTTGCCCTACGTATGCTTGTACCGTAATTCTTTTCCTAAGAAAATATAAGTGTAACGTTTGTTGCGGTCCTTTACTTTAATATAAATATTCAGATATCCTAGTACGTGACTGGTGTAGGGTAATCATAAGTATTAACAATTGTATTGTGATTTATGTGTATACTAGAATATAAGGGTGTCGATGTTTGTAATCAATGTTTTAAATATGTATTAGTTTGTTCTAAGGTTTTGTGATGATCACCTGTCCGACTTAAAATAGCTAATATAAGCTAATTCGCGTATAACCAATAAAGGCCAATAACTTGGGCACATTCTCATTTTAACCTTTTATGTTATTAATTTTAAACGAAATTTGTACGGTGATAAATTTTAATGAAACTGCTTGCTTAGTAAAACCCAGTTATGGAATTATCTATTAATCTAAGCAGGCTTTAATTTATTTAGCGGTATAAGCCGCACCTGTAAATTAATTACATGGAGTAATTATTTGCTTTATTCATATTTTAATTAACTCGATAGACAGATCAACAATTTAATGTTGTAAATAGGGTTGGATGCCGTCATACATAAACATATAGCCTGACTTTATTTAATATCAGACACTTTCCCATCTTTTCTCGGTTATACCGATTTCATTTATTAAATTTATAGTCCATCTCCCATAAACGCCTTAATATCGTCCGTAAATAGGTGAATAAAAATTAATATCTTTTTTTTCGGCGTAACTCTGTAAGCGCACATTTAGGGCTCCATGGCTAAAAGGATTAAATGTGATGTAAATATATAAATTTTGTGACTGTCTCGATATTGAAAAAACTGTATTTTTATCTCTTAAGCTATGACTTTGATTGAAAAATCGTTTGTGTTTTTCCTTCACCAAATGAAGAATACGATAGCGTACCTAATATTTATTCATTATATCTAGATATTAGATTTTTAGGAATCCTTTGTCATAGTGCTTGTATGGCGTTGATCCACCGTATGACACGATATGGTAACCATAGAAAGACCACATGTCGAAATTCGTGCCGTTGCTGACATACTATTTGGCCACGACGTGTTGTGGCTTAATATCACAAATTTGTATGTTCACATATATAGATGATTTTTCAATTATATAGGTGAAACAGATAACACTCATCAAAACGCTTAGGTACGTCATTATAGAGAAAAAAGACATATATATTACAAAAAAGAGATGACCTTGGGATCTTTGTAATACATTCAAAATTTATGACATTATAGCATTTTACACCAAATATGTGCAAGAGAAATAATCAAATAAAGAGGCAATGCAAGCCAAGTAAATAAGTATTATTTGGCAAAGAATGAATTTAATTAATTATACAGGGTTATTCGAATACTCTCATATGGAGTTCAACGCGGAGCGGGGTGCGGTAGCGGACGCGGAGGAGGGCACGAGCGCAAGCGGAAACGTGAAGGCCGAAGATCCTTCACTGGCTGACATGACACGCGCTGCGCTGTCTATATTGACAAAGAATGATAAGGGATTCTTCTTATTACTCGAGGGTGAGTCATTGCTTTTAGGACTATTTCCGTGACACTCTTAAAATGCCAATCGAGTTTGAAAATACGGCTTTATTTAATCTAAGAATAAGGAAATTGACAACTTTAATTTAATTTATCATGTAAATTATCATGGCGTAAGGATGTCAATAGGGGTGAAGTTAGAAGTGGAACCCATGAACTATCCATTCCACAACATAAGACTTCTGCCTTCCGCGGGTCATTTAAGTACAATGCGACGAAATGTTGGAATAATATCCCACCTCCAATAAAAAATCTAAAGTGTAAATCCAATTTTCGACGCACTTACAAATTATTAATTCTTAAACTCCAACAAACTTGACCTCCTTTGATTTGGACCCAATATACGTATTCTTTTAACTCATATTCCTATATACTATATTTAATTTTATAAATATTTAATTTTACCTGACCTAAGATTTCATATGTTTA